>NW_028168820.1:0-66179 GCF_964237585.1 Gallinula chloropus
CCGAGAAGCACTCTCCGGCCAACATGCTCAACTGCAGCAACAGCTCCCAAAGCGAAGGAGCCAGGACCCAAAGACCTAGCTGGCCTGAAGGGCCCCCAGGGGGCCCCCAAGCAGCCCCTCTCCATTTGGGTCTGGGGGCTTTCGTTGGGCCGGGACCCTGGGAGAATCCTGCAAGGTTGCAGTTCGCGGCCCGAGAAGCACTCTCCGGCCAACATGCCCAACTGCAGCAACAGCTCCCAAAGCGAAGGAGCCAGGACCCAAAGACCTAGCTGGCCTGAAGGGCCCCCAGGGGGCCCCCAAGCAGCCCCTCTCCATTTGGGTCTGGGGGCTTTCGTTGGGCCGGGAACCTGGGAGATTCCTGCAAGGTTGCAGTTCGAGGCCCGAGAAGCACTCTCCGGCCAACATGCCCAACTGCAGCAACAGCTCCCAAACCGAATGAGCCAGGACACAAAGACCTAGCTGGCCTGAAGGGCCCCCAGGGGGCCACCAAGCAGCCCCTCTCAATTTGGGTCTGGGGGCTTTCGTTGGGCATGTATACCTGAGAGGTACCTGCAAGGTTACAGTTCGCGGCCCAAGAAGCACTCTCCGGCCAACATGCTCAACTGCAGCAACAGCTCCCAAACCGAAGGAGCCAGGACCCAAAGACCTAGCTGGCCTGAAGGGCCTCCAGGGGGTCCCCAAGCAGCCCCTCTCCATTTGGGTCTGGGGGCTTTCGTTGGGCCGGGAACCTGGGAGATTCCTGCAAGGTTGCAGTTCGCGGCCCGAGAAGCACTCTCCGGCCAACATGCCCAACTGCAGCAACAGCTCCCAAACCGAAGGAGCCAGGACCCAAAGACCTAGCTGGCCTGAAGGGCCCCCAGGGGGCCCCCAAGCAGCCCCTCTCCATTTGGGTCTGGGGGCTTTCGTTGGGCATGGAACCTGAGAGGTTCCTGCACGGTTGCAGTTCGCGGCCCGAGAAGCACTCTCCGGCCAACATGCCAAACGACCAGCTACAGCTCTGAAACCTAAGAAGCCAGGACCCAAAGACCTATCTGGCCTGGAGGGTCCCCAGGGGGCCCCCAAGCAGCCCCTCTCCATTTGGGTCTGGGGGCTTTCGTTGGGCCGGGAACCTGGGAGGTACCTGCAAGGTTGCAGTTGGCGGCCCGAGAAGCACTCTCCGGCCAACATGCCCAACGTCCACCAACACCTCCAAAACAGAAGGAAACAGGACCCAAAGAAATAGCTGGCCTGAAGGGCCCCCAGGGGGCCCCCAAGCAGCCCCTCTCAATTTGGGTCTGGGGGCTTTCGTTGGGACGGGAACCTGGGAGATTCCTGCAAGGTTGCAGTTCGCGGCCCGAGAAGCACTCTCCGGCCAACATGCCCAACTGCAGCAACAGCTCCCAAAGCGAAGGAGCCAGGACCCAAAGACGTACTTGGCCTGAAGGCACCCCACGGGGCCCCCAAACAGCCCCTCTCAATTTGGGTCTGGGGGCTTTCGTTGGGCCGGGAACCTGGGAGGTACCTGCAAGGTTGCAGTTCGCGGCCCGAGAAGCACTCTCCGGCCAACATGCCCAACTGCAGCAACAGCTCCCAAACCGAAGGAGCCAGGACCCAAATACCTAGCTGGCCTGAAGTGCCCCCAGGGGGCCCCCAAGCAGCCCCTCTCAATTTGGGTCTGGGGGTTTTCGTTGGGCCGGGAACCTGGGAGATTCCTGCAAGGTTGCAGTTCGCGGCCCGAGAAGCACTCTCCGGCCAACATGCCCAACTGCAGCAACAGCTCCCAAAGCGAAGGAACCAGGACCCAAAGACCTAGCTGGCCTGAAGGGCCCCCAGGGGGCCCCCAAGCAGCCCCTCTCCATTTGGGTCTGGGGGCTTTCGTTGGGCCGGGAACCTGGGAGGTACCTGCCAGGTTGCAGTTCGCGGCCCGAGAAGCACTCTCCGGCCAACATGCCCAACTGCAGCAACAGCTCCCAAAGCGAAGGAGCCAGGACCCAAAGACCTAGCTGGCCTGAAGGGCCCCCAGGGGGCCCCAAGCAGCCCCTCTCCATTTGGGTCTGGGGGCTTTCATTGGGCATGTATACCTGAGAGGTACCTGCAAGTTTAGAGTTCGCGGCCTGAGAAGCACTCTCCGGCCAACATGCCCAACGACCAGCTACAGCTCTGAAACCGAAGAAGCCAGGACCCAAAGACCTAGCTGGCCTGAAGGGCCCCCAGGGGGCCCCCAAGCAGCCCCTCTCCATTTGGGTCTGGGGGCTTTCGTTGGGCCGGGAACCTGGGAGGTACCTGCAAGTTTGCAGTTGGCGGCCCGAGAAGCACTCTCCGGCCAACATGCCCAAAGTCCACCAACAGCTCCAAAACCGATGGAGTCAGGACCCAAAGACGTAGCTGGCCTGAAGGGCCCCCAGGGGGCCCCCAAGCAGCCCCTCTCCATTTGGGTCTGGGGGCTTTCGTTGGGCATGGAACCTGGGAGATTCCTGCAAGGTTGCAGTTCGCGGCCCGAGAAGCACTCTCCGGCCAACATGCCCAACTGCAGCAACAGCTCCCAAACCGAAGGAGCCAGCACCCAAAGACCTAGCTGGCCTGAAGGGCCCCCAGGGGGCCCCCAAGCAGCCCCTCTCCATTTGGGTCTGGGGGCTTTCGTTGGGCCGGGAACCTGGGAGATTCCTGCAAGGTTGCAGTTCGCGGCCCGAGAAGCACTCTCCGGCCAACATGCCCAACTGCAGCAACAGCTCCCAAAGCGAAGGAGCCAGGACCGAAGGATCTAGCTGGCCTAGAGGGTCCCCAGGGGGCCCCCAAGCAGCCCCACTCCATTTGGGTCTGGGGGCTTTCGTTGGGCCGGGAACCTGGGAGGTACCTGCAAGGTTGCAGTTCGCGGCCCGAGAAGCACTCTCCGGCCAACATGCCCAACGACCAGCTACAGCTCTGAAACCTAAGAAGCCAGGACCCAAAGACCTATCTGGCCTGGAGGGTCCCCAGGGGGCCCCCAAGCAGCCCCTCTCCATTTGGGTCTGGGGGCTTTCGTTGGGCCGGGAACCTGGGAGGTACCTGCAAGGTTGCAGTTGGCGGCCCGAGAAGCACTCTCCGGCCAACATGCCCAACGTCCACCAACACCTCCAAAACAGAAGGAAACAGGACCCAAAGAAATAGCTGGCCTGAAGGGCCCCCAGGGGGCCCCCAAGCAGCCCCTCTCAATTTGGGTCTGGGGGCTTTCGTTGGGACGGGAACCTGGGAGATTCCTGCAAGGTTGCAGTTCGCGGCCCGAGAAGCACTCTCCGGCCAACATGCCCAACTGCAGCAACAGCTCCCAAACCGAAGTAGCCAGGACCCAAAGACGTACTTGGCCTGAAGGCACGCCAGGGGGCCCCCAAACAGCCCCTCTCAATTTGGGTCTGGGGGCTTTCGTTGGGCCGGGAACCTGGGAGGTACCTGCAAGGTTGCAGTTCGCGGCCCGAGAAGCACTCTCCGGCCAACATGCCCAACTGCAGCAACAGCTCCCAAAGCGAAGGAGCCAGGACCCAAAGACCTAGGTGGGCTGAAGTGCCCCCAGAGGGCCCCCAAGCAGCCCCTCTCAATTTGGGTCTGGGGGTTTTCGTTGGGCCGGGAACCTGGGAGATTCCTGCAAGGTTGCAGTTCGCGGCCCGAGAAGCACTCTCCGACCAACATGCCCAACTGCAGCAACAGCTCCCAAAGCGAAGGAACCAGGACCCAAAGACCTAGCTGGCCTGAAGTGCCCCCAGGGGGCCCCCAAGCAGCCCCTCTCCATTTGGGTCTGGGGGCTTTCGTTGGGCCGGGAACCTGGGAGATTCCTGCAAGGTTGCAGTTCGCGGCCCGAGAAGCACTCCCCGGCCAACATGCCCAACTGCAGCAACAGCTCCCAAACTGAATGAGCCAGGACCCAAAGACCTAGCTGGCCTAGAGGGTCCCCAGGGGGCCCACAAGCAGCCCCTCTCCATTTGGGTCTGGGGGCTTTCGTTGGGCCGGGAACCTGGGAGATTCATGCAAGGTTGCAGTTCCCGGCCCGAGAAGCACTCTCCGGCCAACATGCCCAACTGCAGCAACAGCTCCCAAACTGAATGAGCCAGGACCCAAAGACCTAGCTGGCCTAGAGGGTCCCCAGGGGGCCCACAAGCAGCCCCTCTCAATTTGGGTCTGGGGGCTTTCGTTGGGCCGGGAACCTGGGAGATTCATGCAAGGTTGCAGTTCGCGGCCCGAGAAGCACTCTCCGGCCAACATGCCCAACTGCAGCAACAGCTCCCAAACCGAAGGAGCCAGGACCCAAAGATGTAGTTGGCCTGAAAGGACCCCAGGGGGCCCCCAAACAGCCCCTCTCAATTTGGGTCTGGGGGCTTTCGTTGGGCCGGGAACCTGGGAGGTACCTGCAAGGTTGCAGTTCGCGGCCCGAGAAGCACTCTCCGGCCAACATGCCCAACTGCAGCAACAGCTCCCAAACTGAATGAGCCAGGACCCAAAGACCTAGCTGGCCTAGAGGGTCCCCAGGGGGCCCACAAGCAGCCCCTCTCAATTTGGGTCTGGGGGCTTTCGTTGGGCCGGGAACCTGGGAGATTCCTGCAAGGTTGCAGTTGGCGGCCCGAGAAGCACTCTCCGGCCAACATGCCCAACTGCAGCAACAGCTCCCAAACCGAAGGAGCCAGGACCCAAAGACCTAGCTGGCCTGAAGGGCCCCCAGGGGGCCCCCAAGCAGCCCCTCTCCATTTGGGTCTGGGGGCTTTAGTTGGGCCGGGAACCTGGGAGGTACCTGCAAGTTTGCAGTTCGCGGCCGGAGAGGCACTCTCCGGCCAACATGCCCAACTGCAGCAACAGCTCCCAAAGCGAAGGAGCCAGGACCCAAGGACCTAGCTGGCCTAGAGGGTCCCCAGGGGGCCCCCAAGCAGCCCCACTCCATTTGGGTCTGGGGGCTTTCGTTGGGCCGGGAACCTGGGAGGTACCTGCAAGGTTGCAGTTCGCGGCCCGAGAAGCACTCTCCGGCCAGCATGCCCAACGTCCACCAACAGCTCCCAAACCGATGGAGCCAGGACCCAAAGACGTAGCTGGCCTGAAGGGCCCCCAGGGGGCCCCCAAGCAGCCCCTCTCCATTTGGGTCTGGGGGCTTTCGTTGGGCCGGGAACCTGGGAGATACCTGCAAGGATGCAGTTCGCGGCCCGAGAAGCACTCTCCGGCCAACATGCCCAACTGCAGCAACAGCTCCCAAAGCGAAGGAGCCAGGACCCAAAGACCTAGCTGGCCTGAAGGGCCCCCAGGGGGCCCCCAACCAGCCCCTCTCCATTTGGGTCTGGGGGCTTTCGTTGGGCCGGGAACCTGGGAGATTCCTGCAAGGTTGCAGTTCGCGGCCCGAGAAGCACTCTCCGGCCAACATGCCCAACTGCAGCAACAGCTCCCAAACTGAATGAGCCAGGACCCAAAGACCTAGCTGGCCTGAAGGGCCCCCAGGGGGCCCCCAACCAGCCCCTCTCCATTTGGGTCTGGGGGCTTTCGTTGGGCCGGGAACCTGGGAGGTACCTGCAAGTTTGCATTTGGCGGCCCGAGAAGCACTCTCCGGCCAACATGCCCAACGTCCACCAACACCTCCAAAACAGAAGGAAACAGGACCCAAAGAAATAGCTGGCCTGAAGGGCCCCCAGGGGGCCCCCAAGCAGCCCCTCTCAATTTGGGTCTGGGGGCTTTCGTTGGGCCGGGAACCTGGGAGATTCCTGCAAGGTTGCAGTTCGCGGCCCGAGAAGCACTCTCCGGCCAACATGCCCAACTGAAGCAACAGCTCCCAAACCGAAGTAGCCAGGACCCAAAGACGTTCTTGGCCTGAAGGCACCCCAGGGGGCCCCCAAGCAGCCCCTCTCAATTTGGGTCTGGGGGCTTTCGTTGGGCCGGGAACCTGGGAGATTCCTGCAAGGTTGCAGTTCGCGGCCCGAGAAGCACTCTCCGGCCAACATGCCCAACTGCAGCAACAGCTCCCAAACCGAAGGAGCCAGGACCCAAAGACCTAGCTGGCCTGAAGGGCCCCCAGGGGGCCCCCAAGCAGACCCTCTCAATTTGGGTCTGGGGGTTTTCGTTGGGCCGGGAACCTGGGAGATTCCTGCAAGGTTGCAGTTCGCGGCCCGAGAAGCACTCTCCGACCAACATGCCCAACTGAAGCAACAGCTCCCAAAGCGAAGGAGCCAGGACCCAAAGACCTAGGTGGCCTGAAGGGCCCCCAGGGGGCCCCCAAGCAGCCCCTCTCCATTTGGGTCTGGGGGCTTTCGTTGGGCCGGGAACCTGGGAGGTACCTGCCAGGTTGCAGTTCGCGGCCCGAGAAGCACTCTCCGGCCAACATGCCCAACTGCAGCAACAGCTCCCAAAGCGAAGGAACCAGGACCCAAAGACCTAGGTGGCCTGAAGTGCCCCCAGGGGGCCCCCAAGCAGCCCCTCTCCATTTGGGTCTGGGGGCTTTCGTTGGGCCGGGAACCTGGGAGATTCCTGCAAGGTTGCAGTTCGCGGCCCGAGAAGCACTCTCCGGCCAACATGCCCAACTGCAGCAACAGCTCCCAAACTGAATGAGCCAGGACCCAAAGACCTAGCTGGCCTAGAGTGTCCCCAGGGGGCCCCCAAGCAGCCCCTCTCAATTTGGGTCTGGGGGCTTTCGTTGGGCCGGGAACCTGGGAGATTCATGCAAGGTTGCAGTTCGCGGCCCGAGAAGCACTCTCCGGCCAACATGCCCAACTGCAGCAACAGCTCCCAAACCGAAGGAGCCAGGACCCAAAGACCTAGCTGGCCTGAAGGGCCCCCAGGGGGCCCCCAAGCAGCCCCTCTCCATTTGGGTCTGGGGGCTTTAGTTGGGCCGGGAACCTGGGAGGTACCTGCAAGGTTGCAGTTCGCGGCCGGAGAGGCACTCTCCGGCCAACATGCCCAACTGCAGCAACAGCTCCCAAACCGAAGGAGCCAGGACCCAAAGACCTAGCTGGCCTGGAGGGTCCCCAGGGGGCCCCCAAGCAGCCCCTCTCCATTTGGGTCTGGGGGCTTTCGTTGGGCCGGGAACCTGGGAGGTACCTGCAAGTTTGCAGTTGGCGGCCCGAGAAGCACTCTCCGGCCAACATGCCCAACTGCAGCAACAGCTCCCAAACCGAAGGAGCCAGGACCCAAAGACCTAGCTGGCCTGAAGGGCCCCCAGGGGGCCCCCAAGCAGCCCCTCTCCATTTGGGTCTGGGGGCTTTAGTTGGGCCGGGAACCTGGGAGGTACCTGCAAGTTTGCAGTTCGCAGCCGGAGAGGCACTCTCCGGCCAACATGCCCAACTGCAGCAACAGCTCCCAAAGCGAAGGAGCCAGGACCCAAGGACCTAGCTGGCCTAGAGGGTCCCCAGGGGGCCCCCAAGCAGCCCCTCTCAATTTGGGTCTGGGGGCTTTCGTTGGGCCGGGAACCTGGGAGGTACCTGCAAGGTTGCAGTTCGAGGCCCGAGAAGCACTCTCCGGCCAACATGCCCAACGTCCACCAACAGCTCCCAAACCGATGGAGCCAGGACCCAAAGACCTAGCTGGCCTGAAGGGCCCCCAGGGGGCCCCCAAGCAGCCCCTCTCAATTTGGGTCTGGGGGCTTTCGTTGGGCCGGGAACCTGGGAGATTCCTGCAAGGATGCAGTTCGCGGCCCGAGAAGCACTCTCCGGCCAACATGCCCAACTGCAGCAACAGCTCCCAAACCGAAGGAGCCAGGACCCAAAGACCTAGCTGGCCTGAAGGGCCCCCAGGGGGCCCCCAAGCAGCCCCTCTCCATTTGGGTCTGGGGGCTTTCGTTGGGCATGTATACCTGAGAGGTACCTGCAAGGTTGCAGTTCGCGGCCCGAGAAGCACTCTCCGGCCAACATGCCCAACGACCAGCTACAGCTCTGAAACCTAAGAAGCCAGGACCCAAAGACCTATCTGGCCTGGAGGGTCCCCAGGGGGCCCCCAAGCAGCCCCTCTCCATTTGGGTCTGGGGGCTTTCGTTGGGCCGGGAACCTGGGAGGTACCTGCAAGTTTGCAGTTGGCGGCCCGAGAAGCACTCTCCGGCCAACATGCCCAACGTCCACCAACACCTCCAAAACAGAAGGAAACAGGACCCAAAGAAATAGCTGGCCTGAAGGGCCCCCAGGGGGCCCCCAAGCAGCCCCTCTCAATTTGGGTCTGGGGGCTTTCGTTGGGCCGGGAACCTGGGAGATTCCTGCAAGGTTGCAGTTCGCGGCCCGAGAAGCACTCTCCGGCCAACATGTCCAACTGAAGCAACAGCTCCCAAACCGAAGTAGCCAGGACCCAAAGACGTTCTTGGCCTGAAGGCACCCCAGGGGGCCCCCAAGCAGCCCCTCTCAATTTGGGTCTGGGGGCTTTCGTTGGGCCGGGAACCTGGGAGATTCCTGCAAGGTTGCAGTTCGCGGCCCGAGAAGCACTCTCCGGCCAACATGCCCAACTGCAGCAACAGCTCCCAAACCGAAGGAGCCAGGACCCAAAGACCTAGCTGGCCTGAAGGGCCCCCAGGGGGCCCCCAAGCAGACCCTCTCAATTTGGGTCTGGGGGTTTTCGTTGGGCCGGGAACCTGGGAGATTCCTGCAAGGTTGCAGTTCGCGGCCCGAGAAGCACTCTCCGACCAACATGCCCAACTGAAGCAACAGCTCCCAAAGCGAAGGAGCCAGGACCCAAAGACCTAGGTGGCCTGAAGGGCCCCCAGGGGGCCCCCAAGCAGCCCCTCTCCATTTGGGTCTGGGGGCTTTCGTTGGGCCGGGAACCTGGGAGGTACCTGCCAGGTTGCAGTTCGCGGCCCGAGAAGCACTCTCCGGCCAACATGCCCAACTGCAGCAACAGCTCCCAAAGCGAAGGAACCAGGACCCAAAGACCTAGGTGGCCTGAAGTGCCCCCAGGGGGCCCCCAAGCAGCCCCTCTCCATTTGGGTCTGGGGGCTTTCGTTGGGCCGGGAACCTGGGAGATTCCTGCAAGGTTGCAGTTCGCGGCCCGAGAAGCACTCTCCGGCCAACATGCCCAACTGCAGCAACAGCTCCCAAACTGAATGAGCCAGGACCCAAAGACCTAACTGGCCTAGAGTGTCCCCAGGGGGCCCCCAAGCAGCCCCTCTCAATTTGGGTCTGGGGGCTTTCGTTGGGCCGGGAACCTGGGAGATTCATGCAAGGTTGCAGTTCGCGGCCCGAGAAGCACTCTCCGGCCAACATGCCCAACTGCAGCAACAGCTCCCAAACCGAAGGAGCCAGGACCCAAAGACCTAGCTGGCCTGAAGGGCCCCCAGGGGGCCCCCAAGCAGACCCTCTCCATTTGGGTCTGGGGGCTTTAGTTGGGCCGGGAACCTGGGAGGTACCTGCAAGGTTGCAGTTCGCGGCCGGAGAGGCACTCTCCGGCCAACATGCCCAACTGCAGCAACAGCTCCCAAACCGAAGGAGCCAGGACCCAAAGACCTAGCTGGCCTGGAGGGTCCCCAGGGGGCCCCCAAGCAGCCCCTCTCCATTTGGGTCTGGGGGCTTTCGTTGGGCCGGGAACCTGGGAGGTACCTGCAAGTTTGCAGTTGGCGGCCCGAGAAGCACTCTCCGGCCAACATGCCCAACGTCCACCAACAGCTCCAAAACCGATGGAGCCAGGACCCAAAGACCTAGCTGGCATGAAGGGCCCCCAGGGGGCCCCCAAGCAGCCCCTCTCAATTTGGGTCTGGGGGCTTTCGTTGGGCCGGGAACCTGGGAGATTCCTGCAAGGATGCAGTTCGCGGCCCGAGAAGCACTCTCCGGCCAACATGCCCAACTGCAGCAACAGCTCCCAAACCGAAGGAGCCAGCACCCAAAGACCTACCTGGCCTGAAGGGCCCCCAGGGGGCCCCCAAGCAGCCCCTCTCCATTTGGGTCTGGGGGCTTTCGTTGGGCCGGGAACCTGGGAGATTCATGCAAGGTTGCAGTTCGCGGCCCGAGAAGCACTCTCCGGCCAACATGCCCAACTGCAGCAACAGCTCCCAAACCGAAGGAGCCAGGACCCAAAGAACCAGCTGGCCTAGAGGGTCCCCAGGGGGCCCACAAGCAGCCCCTCTCAATTTGGGTCTGGGGGCTTTCGTTGGGCCGGGAACCTGGGAGATTCATGCAAGGTTGCAGTTCGCGGCCCGAGAAGCACTCTCCGGCCAACATGCCCAACTGCAGCAACAGCACCCAAACCGAAGGAGCCAGGACCCAAAGACCTAGCTGGCCTGAAGGGCCCCCAGGGGGCCCCCAAGCAGCCCCTCTCCATTTGGGTCTGGGGGCTTTAGTTGGGCCGGGAACCTGGGAGGTACCTGCAAGTTTGCAGTTCGCGGCCAGAGAGGCACTCTCCGGCCAACATGCCCAACTGCAGCAACAGCTCCCAAAGCGAAGGAGCCAGGACCCAAGGACCTAGCTGGCCTAGAGGGTCCCCAGGGGGCCCCCAAGCAGCCCCTCTCCATTTGGGTCTGGGGGCTTTCGTTGGGCCGGGAACCTGGGAGGTACCTGCAAGGTTGCAGTTCGCGGCCCGAGAAGCACTCTCCGGCCAACATGCCCAACGTCCACCAACAGCTCCCAAACCGATGGAGCCAGGACCCAAAGACCTAGCTGGCCTGAAGGGCCCCCAGGAGGCCCCCAAGCAGCCCCTCTCCATTTGGGTCTGGGGGCTTTCGTTGGGCCGGGAACCTGGGAGATACCTGCAAGGATGAAGTTCGCGGCCCGAGAAGCACTCTCCGGCCAACATGCCCAACTGCAGCAACAGCTCCCAAACCGAAGGAGCCAGGACCCAAAGACCTAGCTGGCCTGAAGGGCCCCCAGGGGGCCCCCAAGCAGCCCCTCTCCATTTGGGTCTGGGGGCTTTCGTTGGGCATGTATACCTGAGAGGTACCTGCACGGTTGCAGTTCGCGGCCCGAGAAGCACTCTCCGGCCAACATGCCCAACGACCAGCTACAGCTCTGAAACCTAAGAAGCCAGGACCCAAAGACCTATCTGGCCTGGAGGGTCCCCAGGGGGCCCCCAAGCAGCCCCTCTCCATTTGGGTCTGGGGGCTTTCGTTGGGCCGGGAACCTGGGAGGTACCTGCAAGGTTGCAGTTCGCGGCCCGAGAAGCACTCTCCGGCCAACATGCCTAACGTCCACCAACAGCTCCCAAACCGATGGAGCCAGGACCCAAAGACCTAGCTGGCCTGAAGGGCCCCCAGGGGGCCCCCAAGCAGCCCCTCTCCATTTGGGTCTGGGGGCTTTCGTTGGGCCGGGAACCTGGGAGATACCTGCAAGGATGAAGTTCGCGGCCCGAGAAGCACTCTCCGGCCAACATGCCCAACTGCAGCAACAGCTCCCAAACCGAAGGAGCCAGCACCCAAAGACCTAGCTGGCCTGAAGGGCCCCCAGGGGGCCCCCAAGCAGCCCCTCTCCATTTGGGTCTGGGGGCTTTCGTTGGGCATGTATACCTGAGAGGTACCTGCACGGTTGCAGTTCGCGGCCCGAGAAGCACTCTCCGGCCAACATGCCCAACGACCAGCTACAGCTCTGAAACCTAAGAAGCCAGGACCCAAAGACCTATCTGGCCTGGAGGGTCCCCAGGGGGCCCCCAAGCAGCCCCTCTCCATTTGGGTCTGGGGGCTTTCGTTGGGCCGGGAACCTGGGAGGTACCTGCAAGGTTGCAGTTCGCGGCCCGAGAAGCACTCTCCGGCCAACATGCCTAACGTCCACCAACAGCTCCCAAACCGATGGAGCCAGGACCCAAAGACCTAGCTGGCCTGAAGGGCCCCCAGGGTGCCCCCAAGCAGCCCCTCTCAATTTGGGTCTGGGGGCTTTCGTTGGGCCGGGAACCTGGGAGATACCTGCAAGGATGAAGTTCGCGGCCCGAGAAGCACTCTCCGGCCAACATGCCCAACTGCAGCAACAGCTCCCAAACCGAAGGAGCCAGGACCCAAAGACCTAGCTGGCTTGGAGGGTCCCCAGGGGGCCCCCAAGCAGCCCCTCTCCATTTGGGTCTGGGGGCTTTCGTTGGGCCGGGAACCTGGGAGATTCATGCAAGGTTGCAGTTCGCGGCCCGAGAAGCACTCTCCGGCCAACATGCCCAACTGCAGCAACAGCTCCCAAACCGAAGGAGCCAGGACCCAAAGACCTAGCTGGCCTGAAGGGCCCCCAGGGGGCCCCCAAGCAGCCCCTCTCCATTTGGGTCTGGGGGCTTTCGTTGGGCCGGGAACCTGGGAGGTACCTGCAAGGTTGCAGTTCGCGGCCGGAGAGGCACTCTCCGGCCAACATGCCCAACTGCAGCAACAGCTCCCAAACCGAAGGAGCCAGGACCCAAAGACCTAGCTGGCCTGAAGGGCCCCCAGGGGGCCCCAAGCAGCCCCTCTCCATTTGGGTCTGGGGGCTTTCGTTGGGCATGTATACCTGAGAGGTACCTGCAAGTTTAGAGTTCGCGGCCTGAGAAGCACTCTCCGGCCAACATGCCCAACGACCAGCTACAGCTCTGAAACCGAAGAAGCCAGGACCCAAAGACCTAGCTGGCCTGAAGGGCCCCCAGGGGGCCCCCAAGCAGCCCCTCTCCATTTGGGTCTGGGGGCTTTCGTTGGGCCGGGAACCTGGGAGGTACCTGCAAGGTTGCAGTTCGCGGCCCGAGAAGCACTCTCCGGCCAACATGCCCAACGTCCACCAACAGCTCCCAAACCGAAGGAGCCAGGACCCAAAGACCTAGCTGGCCTGAAGGGCCCCCAGGGGGCCCCCAAGCAGCCCCTCTCAATTTGGGTCTGGGGGCTTTCGTTGGGCCGGGAACCTGGGAGATACCTGCAAGGATGCAGTTCGCGGCCCGAGAAGCACTCTTTGGCCAACATGCCCAACTGCAGCAACAGCTCCCAAACCGAAGGAGCCAGGACCCAAAGACCTAGCTGGCCTGAAGGGCCCACAGGGGGCCCCCAAGCAGCCCCTCTTCATTTGGGTCTGGGGGCTTTCGTTGGGCATGTATACCTGAGAGGTACCTGCAAGTTTGCAGTTCGCGGCCGGAGAGGCACTCTCCGGCCAACATGCCCAACTGCAGCAACAGCTCCCAAAGCGAAGGAGCCAGGACCGAAGGATCTAGCTGGCCTAGAGGGTCCCCAGGGGGCCCCCAAGTAGCCCCACTCCATTTGGGTCTGGGGGCTTTCGTTGGGCCGGGAACCTGGGAGGTACCTGCAAGGTTGCAGTTCGCGGCCCGAGAAGCACTCTCCGGCCAACATGCCCAACGACCAGCTACAGCTCTGAAACCTAAGAAGCCAGGACCCAAAGACCTATCTGGCCTGGAGGGTCCCCAGGGGGCACCCAAGCAGCCCCTCTCCATTTGGGTCTGGGGGCTTTCGTTGGGCCGGGAACCTGGGAGGTACCTGCAAGGTTGCAGTTGGCGGCCCGAGAAGCACTCTCCGGCCAACATGCCCAACGTCCACCAACACCTCCAAAACAGAAGGAAACAGGACCCAAAGAAATAGCTGGCCTGAAGGGCCCCCAGGGGGCCCCCAAGCAGCCCCTCTCAATTTGGGTCTGGGGGCTTTCGTTGGGACGGGAACCTGGGAGATTCCTGCAAGGTTGCAGTTCGCGGCCCGAGAAGCACTCTCCGGCCAACATGCCCAACTGCAGCAACAGCTCCCAAACCGAAGTAGCCTTGACCCAAAGACGTACTTGGCCTGAAGGCACGCCAGGGGGCCCCCAAACAGCCCCTCTCAATTTGGGTCTGGGGGCTTTCGTTGGGCCGGGAACCTGGGAGGTACCTGCAAGGTTGCAGTTCGCGGCCCGAGAAGCACTCTCCGGCCAACATGCCCAACTGCAGCAACAGCTCCCAAAGCGAAGGAGCCAGGACCCAAAGACCTAGGTGGGCTGAAGTGCCCCCAGAGGGCCCCCAAGCAGCCCCTCTCAATTTGGGTCTGGGGGTTTTCGTTGGGCCGGGAACCTGGGAGATTCCTGCAAGGTTGCAGTTCGCGGCCCGAGAAGCACTCTCCGACCAACATGCCCAACTGCAGCAACAGCTCCCAAAGCGAAGGAACCAGGACCCAAAGACCTAGCTGGCCTGAAGTGCCCCCAGGGGGCCCCCAAGCAGCCCCTCTCCATTTGGGTCTGGGGGCTTTCGTTGGGCCGGGAACCTGGGAGATTCCTGCAAGGTTGCAGTTCGCGGCCCGAGAAGCACTCTCCGGCCAACATGCCCAACTGCAGCAACAGCTCCCAAACTGAATGAGCCAGGACCCAAAGACCTAGCTGGCCTAGAGGGTCCCCAGGGGGCCCACAAGCAGCCCCTCTCAATTTGGGTCTGGGGGCTTTAGTTGGGCCGGGAACCTGGGAGATTCATGCAAGGTTGCAGTTCCCGGCCCGAGAAGCACTCTCCGGCCAACATGCCCAACTGCAGCAACAGCTCCCAAACTGAATGAGCCAGGACCCAAAGACCTAGCTGGCCTAGAGGGTCCCCAGGGGGCCCACAAGCAGCCCCTCTCAATTTGGGTCTGGGGGCTTTCGTTGGGCCGGGAACCTGGGAGATTCATGCAAGGTTGCAGTTCGCGGCCCGAGAAGCACTCTCCGGCCAACATGCCCAACTGCAGCAACAGCTCCCAAACCGAAGGAGCCAGGACCCAAAGATGTAGTTGGCCTGAAAGGACCCCAGGGGGCCCCCAAACAGCCCCTCTCAATTTGGGTCTGGGGGCTTTCGTTGGGCCGGGAACCTGGGAGGTACCTGCAAGGTTGCAGTTCGCGGCCCGAGAAGCACTCTCCGGCCAACATGCCCAACTGCAGCAACAGCTCCCAAACTGAATGAGCCAGGACCCAAAGACCTAGCTGGCCTAGAGGGTCCCCAGGGGGCCCCCAAGCAGCCCCTCTCCATTTGGGTCTGGGGGCTTTCGTTGGGCCGGGAACCTGGGAGATTCCTGCAAGGTTGCAGTTCGCGGCCCGAGAAGCACTCTCCGGCCAACATGCCCAACTGCAGCAACAGCTCCCAAACCGAAGGAGCCAGGACCCAAAGACCTAGCTGGCCTGAAGGGCCTCCAGGGGGCCCCCAAGCAGCCCCTCTCCATTTGGGTCTGGGGGCTTTAGTTGGGCCGGGAACCTGGGAGGTACCTGCAAGTTTGCAGTTCGCGGCCGGAGAGGCACTCTCCGGCCAACATGCCCAACTGCAGCAACAGCTCCCAAAGCGAAGGAGCCAGGACCCAAGGACCTAGCTGGCCTAGAGGGTCCCCAGGGGGCCCCCAAGCAGCCCCACTCCATTTGGGTCTGGGGGCTTTCGTTGGGCCGGGAACCTGGGAGGTACCTGCAAGGTTGCAGTTCGCGGCCCGAGAAGCACTCTCCGGCCAGCATGCCCAACGTCCACCAACAGCTCCCAAACCGATGGAGCCAGGACCCAAAGACCTAGCTGGCCTGAAGGGCCCCCAGGGGGCCCCCAAGCAGCCCCTCTCAATTTGGGTCTGGGGGCTTTCGTTGGGCCGGGAACCTGGGAGATACCTGCAAGGATGCAGTTCGCGGCCCGAGAAGCACTCTCCGGCCAACATGCCCAACTGCAGCAACAGCTCCCAAAGCGAAGGAGCCAGGACCCAAAGACCTAGCTGGCCTGAAGGGCCCCCAGGGGGCCCCCAACCAGCCCCTCTCCATTTGGGTCTGGGGGCTTTCGTTGGGCCGGGAACCTGGGAGATTCCTGCAAGGTTGCAGTTCGCGGCCCGAGAAGCACTCTCCGGCCAACATGCCCAACTGCAGCAACAGCTCCCAAACTGAATGAGCCAGGACCCAAAGACCTAGCTGGCCTGAAGGGTCCCCAGGGGGCCCACAAGCAGCCCCTCTCAATTTGGGTCTGGGGGCTTTCGTTGGGCCGGGAACCTGGGAGATTCATGCAAGGTTGCAGTTGGCGGCCCAAGAAGCACTCTCCGGCCAACATGCCCAACTGCAGCAACAGCTCCCAAACCGAAGGAGCCAGGACCCAAAGACCTAGCTGGCCTGAAGGGCCCCCAGGGGGCCCCCAAGCAGCCCCTCTCCATTTGGGTCTGGGGGCTTTAGTTGGGCCGGGAACCTGGGAGGTACCTGCAAGTTTGCAGTTCGCAGCCGGAGAGGCACTCTCCGGCCAACATGCCCAACTGCAGCAACAGCTCCCAAAGCGAAGGAGCCAGGACCCAAGGACCTAGCTGGCCTAGAGTGTCCCCAGGGGGCCCCCAAGCAGCCCCTCTCAATTTGGGTCTGGGGGCTTTCGTTGGGCCGGGAACCTGGGAGGTACCTGCAAGGTTGCAGTTCGCGGCCCGAGAAGCACTCTCCGGCCAACATGCCCAACGTCCACCAACAGCTCCCAAACCGATGGAGCCAGGACCCAAAGACCTAGCTGGCCTGAAGGGCCCCCAGGGGGCCCCCAAGCAGCCCCTCTCAATTTGGGTCTGGGGGCTTTCGTTGGGCCGGGAACCTGGGAGATACCTGCAAGGATGCAGTTCGCGGCCCGAGAAGCACTCTCCGGCCAACATGCCCAACTGCAGCAACAGCTCCCAAACCGAAGGAGCCAGGACCCAAAGACCTAGCTGGCCTGAAGGGCCCCCAGGGGGCCCCCAAGCAGCCCCTCTCCATTTGGGTCTGGGGGCTTTCGTTGGGCATGTATACCTGAGAGGTACCTGCAAGGTTGCAGTTCGCGGCCCGAGAAGCACTCTCCGGCCAACATGCCCAACGACCAGCTACAGCTCTGAAACCTAAGAAGCCAGGACCCAAAGACCTATCTGGCCTGGAGGGTCCCCAGGGGGCCCCCAAGCAGCCCCTCTCCATTTGGGTCTGGGGGCTTTCGTTGGGCCGGGAACCTGGGAGGTACCTGCAAGTTTGCAGTTGGCGGCCCGAGAAGCACTCTCCGGCCAACATGCCCAACGTCCACCAACACCTCCAAAACAGAAGGAAACAGGACCCAAAGAAATAGCTGGCCTGAAGGGCCCCCAGGGGGCCCCCAAGCAGCCCCTCTCAATTTGGGTCTGGGGGCTTTCGTTGGGCCGGGAACCTGGGAGATTCCTGCAAGGTTGCAGTTCGCGGCCCGAGAAGCACTCTCCGGCCAACATGCCCAACTGAAGCAACAGCTCCCAAACCGAAGTAGCCAGGACCCAAAGACGTTCTTGGCCTGAAGGCACCCCAGGGGGCCCCCAAGCAGCCCCTCTCAATTTGGGTCTGGGGGCTTTCGTTGGGCCGGGAACCTGGGAGGTACCTGCAAGTTTGCAGTTCGCGGCCGGAGAGGCACTCTCCGGCCAACATGCCAAACGTCCAGCAACAGCTCGCAAAGCGAAGGAGCCAGGACCCAAGGACCTAGCTGGCCTAGAGGGTCCCCAGGGGGCCCCCAAGCAGCCCCTCTCCATTTGGGTCTGGGGGCTTTCGTTGGGCCGGGAACCTGGGAGGTACCTGCAAGGTTGCAGTTCGCGGCCCGAGAAGCACTCTCCGGCCAACATGCCTAACGTCCACCAACAGCTCCCAAACCGATGGAGCCAGGACCCAAAGACCTAGCTGGCCTGAAGGGCCCCCAGGGGGCCCCCAAGCAGCCCCTCTCCATTTGGGTCTGGGGGCTTTCGTTGGGCCGGGAACCTGGGAGATACCTGCAAGGATGAAGTTCGCGGCCCGAGAAGCACTCTCCGGCCAACATGCCCAACTGCAGCAACAGCTCCCAAACCGAAGGAGCCAGGACCCAAAGACCTAGGTGGCCTGAAGTGCCCCCAGGGGGCCCCCAAGCAGCCCCTCTCCATTTGGGTCTGGGGGCTTTCGTTGGGCATGTATACCTGAGAGGTACCTGCACGGTTGCAGTTCGCGGCCCGAGAAGCACTCTCCGGCCAACATGCCCAACGACCAGCTACAGCTCTGAAACCTAAGAAGCCAGGACCCAAAGACCTATCTGGCCTGGAGGGTCCCCAGGGGGCCCCCAAGCAGCCCCTCTCCATTTGGGTCTGGGGGCTTTCGTTGGGCCGGGAACCTGGGAGATTCCTGCAAGGTTGCAGTTCGCGGCCCGAGAAGCACTCTCCGGCCAACATGCCCAACTGCAGCAACAGCTCCCAAACCGAAGGAGCCAGGACCAAAAGACCTAGCTGGCCTAGAGGGTCCCCAGGGGGCCCACAAGCAGCCCCTCTCAATTTGGGTCTGGGGGCTTTCGTTGGGCCGGGAACCTGGGAGATTCATGCAAGGTTGCAGTTCGCGGCCCGAGAAGCACTCTCCGGCCAACATGCCCAACTGCAGCAACAGCTCCCAAACCGAAGGAGCCAGGACCCAAAGACCTAGCTGGCCTGAAGGGCCCCCAGGGGGCCCCCAAGCAGCCCCTCTCCATTTGGGTCTGGGGGCTTTAGTTGGGCCGGGAACCTGGGAGGTACCTGCAAGTTTGCAGTTCGCGGCCGGAGAGGCACTCTCCGGCCAACATGCCCAACTGCAGCAACAGCTCCCAAAGCGAAGGAGCCAGGACCCAAGGACCTAGCTGGCCTAGAGGGTCCCCAGGGGGCCCCCAAGCAGCCCCTCTCCATTTGGGTCTGGGGGCTTTCGTTGGGCCGGGAACCTGGGAGGTACCTGCAAGGTTGCAGTTCGCGGCCCGAGAAGCACTCTCCGGCCAACATGCCCAACGTCCACCAACAGCTCCCAAACCGATGGAGCCAGGACCCAAAGACCTAGCTGGCCTGAAGGGCCCCCAGGGGGCCCCCAAGCAGCCCCTCTCAATTTGGGTCTGGGGGCTTTCGTTGGGCCGGGAACCTGGGAGATACCTGCAAGGATGAAGTTCGCGGCCCGAGAAGCACTCTCCGGCCAACATGCCCAACTGCAGCAACAGCTCCCAAACCGAAGGAGCCAGGACCCAAAGACCTAGCTGGCCTGAAGGGCCCCCAGGGGGCCCCCAAGCAGCCCCTCTCCATTTGGGTCTGGGGGCTTTCGTTGGGCATGTATACCTGAGAGGTTCCTGCACGGTTGCAGTTCGCGGCCCGAGAAGCACTCTCCGGCCAACATGCCCAACTGCAGCAACAGCTCCCAAACCGATGGAGCCAGGACCCAAAGACCTAGCTGGCCTGAAGGGCCCCCAGGGGGCCCCCAAGCAGCCCCTCTCAATTTGGGTCTGGGGGCTTTCGTTGGGACGGGAACCTGGGAGATTCCTGCAAGGTTGCAATTCGCGGCCCGAGAAGCACTCTCCGGCCAACATGCCCAACTGCAGCAACAGCTCCCAAACCGAAGTAGCCAGGACCCAAAGACGTACTTGGCCTGAAGGCACCCCACGGGGCCCCCAAACAGCCCCTCTCAATTTGGGTCTGGGGGCTTTCGTTGGGCCGGGAACCTGGGAGGTACCTGCAAGGTTGCAGTTCGCGGCCCGAGAAGCACTCTCCGGCCAACATGCCCAACTGCAGCAACAGCTCCCAAACCGAAGGAGCCAGGACCCAAATACCTAGCTGGCCTGAAGTGCCCCCAGGGGGCCCCCAAGCAGCCCCTCTCAATTTGGGTCTGGGGGTTTTCGTTGGGCCGGGAACCTGGGAGATTCCTGCAAGGTTGCAGTTCGCGGCCCGAGAAGCACTCTCCGGCCAACATGCCCAACTGCAGCAACAGCTCCCAAAGCGAAGGAACCAGGACCCAAAGACCTAGCTGGCCTGAAGGGCCCCCAGGGGGCCCCCAAGCAGCCCCTCTCCATTTGGGTCTGGGGGCTTTCGTTGGGCCGGGAACCTGGGAGGTACCTGCCAGGTTGCAGTTCGCGGCCCGAGAAGCACTCTCCGGCCAACATGCCCAACTGCAGCAACAGCTCCCAAAGCGAAGGAGCCAGGACCCAAAGACCTAGCTGGCCTGAAGGGCCCCCAGGGGGCCCCAAGCAGCCCCTCTCCATTTGGGTCTGGGGGCTTTCGTTGGGCATGTATACCTGAGAGGTACCTGCAAGTTTAGAGTTCGCGGCCTGAGAAGCACTCTCCGGCCAACATGCCCAACGACCAGCTACAGCTCTGAAACCGAAAAAGCCAGGACCCAAAGACCTAGCTGGCCTGAAGGGCCCCCAGGGGGCCCCCAAGCAGCCCCTCTCCATTTGGGTCTGGGGGCTTTCGTTGGGCCGGGAACCTGGGAGGTACCTGCAAGTTTGCAGTTGGCGGCCCGAGAAGCACTCTCCGGCCAACATGCCCAACGTCCACCAACAGCTCCAAAACCGATGGAGTCAGGACCCAAAGACGTAGCTGGCCTGAAGGGCCCCCAGGGGGCCCCCAAGCAGCCCCTCTCCATTTGGGTCTGGGGGCTTTCGTTGGGCATGGAACCTGGGAGATTCCTGCAAGGTTGCAGTTCGCGGCCCGAGAAGCACTCTCCGGCCAACATGCCCAACTGCAGCAACAGCTCCCAAACCGAAGGAGCCAGCACCCAAAGACCTAGCTGGCCTGAAGGGCCCCCAGGGGGCCCCCAAGCAGCCCCTCTCCATTTGGGTCTGGGGGCTTTCGTTGGGCCGGGAACCTGGGAGATTCCTGCAAGGTTGCAGTTCGCGGCCCGAGAAGCACTCTCCGGCCAACATGCCCAACTGCAGCAACAGCTCCCAAACTGAAGGAGCCAGGACCCAAAGACCTAGCTGGCCTAGAGGGTCCCCAGGGGGCCCACAAGCAGCCCCTCTCAATTTGGGTCTGGGGGCTTTCGTTGGGCCGGGAACCTGGGAGATTCATGCAAGGTTGCAGTTCGCGGCCCGAGAAGCACTCTCCGGCCAACATGCCCAACTGCAGCAACAGCTCCCAAACCGAAGGAGCCAGGACCCAAAGACCTAGCTGGCCTGAAGGGCCCCCAGGGGGCCCCCAAGCAGCCCCTCTCCATTTGGGTCTGGGGGCTTTAGTTGGGCCGGGAACCTGCGAGGTACCTGCAAGTTTGCAGTTCGCGGCCGGAGAGGCACTCTCCGGCCAACATGCCCAACTGCAGCAACAGCTCCCAAAGCGAAGGAGCCAGGACCCAAGGACCTAGCTGGCCTAGAGGGTCCCCAGGGGGCCCCCAAGCAGCCCCTCTCCATTTGGGTCTGGGGGCTTTCGTTGGGCCGGGAACCTGGGAGGTACCTGCAAGGTTGCAGTTCGCGGCCCGAGAAGCACTCTCCGGCCAACATGCCCAACGTCCACCAACAGCTCCCAAACCGATGGAGCCAGGACCCAAAGACCTAGCTGGCCTGAAGGGCCCCCAGGGGGCCCCCAAGCAGCCCCTCTCAATTTGGGTCTGGGGGCTTTCGTTGGGCCGGGAACCTGGGAGATACCTGCAAGGATGAAGTTCGCGGCCCGAGAAGCACTCTCCGGCCAACATGCCCAACTGCAGCAACAGCTCCCAAAGCGAAGGAGCCAGGACCCAAAGACCTAGCTGGCCTGAAGGGCCCCCAGGGGGCCCCCAAGCAGCCCCTCTCAATTTGGGTCTGGGGGCTTTCGTTGGGCATGTATACCTGAGAGGTTCCTGCACGGTTGCAGTTCGCGGCCCGAGAAGCACTCTCCGGCCAACATGCCAAACGACCAGCTACAGCTCTGAAACCTAAGAAGCCAGGACCCAAAGACCTATCTGGCCTGGAGGGTCCCCAGGGGGCCCCCAAGCAGCCCCTCTCCATTTGGGTCTGGGGGCTTTCGTTGGGCCGGGAACCTGGGAGGTACCTGCAAGGTTGCAGTTGGCGGCCCGAGAAGCACTCTCCGGCCAACATGCCCAACGTCCACCAACACCTCCAAAACAGAAGGAAACAGGACCCAAAGAAATAGCTGGCCTGAAGGGCCCCCAGGGGGCCCCCAAGCAGCCCCTCTCAATTTGGGTCTGGGGGCTTTCGTTGGGACGGGAACCTGGGAGATTCCTGCAAGGTTGCAGTTCGCGGCCCGAGAAGCACTCTCCGGCCAACATGCCCAACTGCAGCAACAGCTCCCAAACCGAAGGAGCCAGGACCAAAAGACCTAGCTGGCCTAGAGGGTCCCCAGGGGGCCCACAAGCAGCCCCTCTCAATTTGGGTCTGGGGGCTTTCGTTGGGCCGGGAACCTGGGAGATTCATGCAAGGTTGCAGTTCGCGGCCCGAGAAGCACTCTCCGGCCAACATGCCCAACTGCAGCAACAGCTCCCAAACCGAAGGAGCCAGCACCCAAAGACCTAGCTGGCCTGAAGGGCCCCCAGGGGGCCCCCAAGCAGCCCCTCTCCATTTGGGTCTGGGGGCTTTAGTTGGGCCGGGAACCTGGGAGGTACCTGCAAGTTTGCAGTTCGCGGCCGGAGAGGCACTCTCCGGCCAACATGCCCAACTGCAGCAACAGCTCCCAAAGCGAAGGAGCCAGGACCCAAGGACCTAGCTGGCCTAGAGGGTCCCCAGGGGGCCCCCAAGCAGCCCCTCTCCATTTGGGTCTGGGGGCTTTCGTTGGGCCGGGAACCTGGGAGGTACCTGCAAGGTTGCAGTTCGCGGCCCGAGAAGCACTCTCCGGCCAACATGCCCAACGTCCACCAACAGCTCCCAAACCGATGGAGCCAGGACCCAAAGACCTAGCTGGCCTGAAGGGCCCCCAGGGGGCCCCCAAGCAGCCCCTCTCAATTTGGGTCTGGGGGCTTTCGTTGGGCCGGGAACCTGGGAGATACCTGCAAGGATGAAGTTCGCGGCCCGAGAAGCACTCTCCGGCCAACATGCCCAACTGCAGCAACAGCTCCCAAACCGAAGGAGCCAGGACCCAAAGACCTAGCTGGCCTGAAGGGCCCCCAGGGGGCCCCCAAGCAGCCCCTCTCCATTTGGGTCTGGGGGCTTTCGTTGGGCATGTATACCTGAGAGGTTCCTGCACGGTTGCAGTTCGCGGCCCGAGAAGCACTCTCCGGCCAACATGCCCAACTGCAGCAACAGCTCCCAAACCGATGGAGCCAGGACCCAAAGACCTAGCTGGCCTGAAGGGCCCCCAGGGGGCCCCCAAGCAGCCCCTCTCAATTTGGGTCTGGGGGCTTTCGTTGGGACGGGAACCTGGGAGATTCCTGCAAGGTTGCAGTTCGCGGCCCGAGAAGCACTCTCCGGCCAACATGCCCAACTGCAGCAACAGCTCCCAAACCGAAGTAGCCAGGACCCAAAGACGTACTTGGCCTGAAGGCACCCCACGGGGCCCCCAAACAGCCCCTCTCAATTTGGGTCTGGGGGCTTTCGTTGGGCCGGGAACCTGGGAGGTACCTGCAAGGTTGCAGTTCGCGGCCCGAGAAGCACTCTCCGGCCAACATGCCCAACTGCAGCAACAGCTCCCAAACCGAAGGAGCCAGGACCCAAATACCTAGCTGGCCTGAAGTGCCCCCAGGGGGCCCCCAAGCAGCCCCTCTCAATTTGGGTCTGGGGGTTTTCGTTGGGCCGGGAACCTGGGAGATTCCTGCAAGGTTGCAGTTCGCGGCCCGAGAAGCACTCTCCGGCCAACATGCCCAACTGCAGCAACAGCTCCCAAAGCGAAGGAACCAGGACCCAAAGACCTAGCTGGCCTGAAGGGCCCCCAGGGGGCCCCCAAGCAGCCCCTCTCCATTTGGGTCTGGGGGCTTTCGTTGGGCCGGGAACCTGGGAGGTACCTGCCAGGTTGCAGTTCGCGGCCCGAGAAGCACTCTCCGGCCAACATGCCCAACTGCAGCAACAGCTCCCAAAGCGAAGGAGCCAGGACCCAAAGACCTAGCTGGCCTGAAGGGCCCCCAGGGGGCCCCAAGCAGCCCCTCTCCATTTGGGTCTGGGGGCTTTCGTTGGGCATGTATACCTGAGAGGTACCTGCAAGTTTAGAGTTCGCGGCCTGAGAAGCACTCTCCGGCCAACATGCCCAACGACCAGCTACAGCTCTGAAACCGAAAAAGCCAGGACCCAAAGACCTAGCTGGCCTGAAGGGCCCCCAGGGGGCCCCCAAGCAGCCCCTCTCCATTTGGGTCTGGGGGCTTTCGTTGGGCCGGGAACCTGGGAGGTACCTGCAAGTTTGCAGTTGGCGGCCCGAGAAGCACTCTCCGGCCAACATGCCCAACGTCCACCAACAGCTCCAAAACCGATGGAGTCAGGACCCAAAGACGTAGCTGGCCTGAAGGGCCCCCAGGGGGCCCCCAAGCAGCCCCTCTCCATTTGGGTCTGGGGGCTTTCGTTGGGCATGGAACCTGGGAGATTCCTGCAAGGTTGCAGTTCGCGGCCCGAGAAGCACTCTCCGGCCAACATGCCCAACTGCAGCAACAGCTCCCAAACCGAAGGAGCCAGCACCCAAAGACCTAGCTGGCCTGAAGGGCCCCCAGGGGGCCCCCAAGCAGCCCCTCTCCATTTGGGTCTGGGGGCTTTCGTTGGGCCGGGAACCTGGGAGATTCCTGCAAGGTTGCAGTTCGCGGCCCGAGAAGCACTCTCCGGCCAACATGCCCAACTGCAGCAACAGCTCCCAAACTGAAGGAGCCAGGACCCAAAGACCTAGCTGGCCTAGAGGGTCCCCAGGGGGCCCACAAGCAGCCCCTCTCAATTTGGGTCTGGGGGCTTTCGTTGGGCCGGGAACCTGGGAGATTCATGCAAGGTTGCAGTTCGCGGCCCGAGAAGCACTCTCCGGCCAACATGCCCAACTGCAGCAACAGCTCCCAAACCGAAGGAGCCAGGACCCAAAGACCTAGCTGGCCTGAAGGGCCCCCAGGGGGCCCCCAAGCAGCCCCTCTCCATTTGGGTCTGGGGGCTTTAGTTGGGCCGGGAACCTGCGAGGTACCTGCAAGTTTGCAGTTCGCGGCCGGAGAGGCACTCTCCGGCCAACATGCCCAACTGCAGCAACAGCTCCCAAAGCGAAGGAGCCAGGACCCAAGGACCTAGCTGGCCTAGAGGGTCCCCAGGGGGCCCCCAAGCAGCCCCTCTCCATTTGGGTCTGGGGGCTTTCGTTGGGCCGGGAACCTGGGAGGTACCTGCAAGGTTGCAGTTCGCGGCCCGAGAAGCACTCTCCGGCCAACATGCCCAACGTCCACCAACAGCTCCCAAACCGATGGAGCCAGGACCCAAAGACCTAGCTGGCCTGAAGGGCCCCCAGGGGGCCCCCAAGCAGCCCCTCTCAATTTGGGTCTGGGGGCTTTCGTTGGGCCGGGAACCTGGGAGATACCTGCAAGGATGAAGTTCGCGGCCCGAGAAGCACTCTCCGGCCAACATGCCCAACTGCAGCAACAGCTCCCAAAGCGAAGGAGCCAGGACCCAAAGACCTAGCTGGCCTGAAGGGCCCCCAGGGGGCCCCCAAGCAGCCCCTCTCAATTTGGGTCTGGGGGCTTTCGTTGGGCATGTATACCTGAGAGGTTCCTGCACGGTTGCAGTTCGCGGCCCGAGAAGCACTCTCCGGCCAACATGCCAAACGACCAGCTACAGCTCTGAAACCTAAGAAGCCAGGACCCAAAGACCTATCTGGCCTGGAGGGTCCCCAGGGGGCCCCCAAGCAGCCCCTCTCCATTTGGGTCTGGGGGCTTTCGTTGGGCCGGGAACCTGGGAGGTACCTGCAAGGTTGCAGTTGGCGGCCCGAGAAGCACTCTCCGGCCAACATGCCCAACGTCCACCAACACCTCCAAAACAGAAGGAAACAGGACCCAAAGAAATAGCTGGCCTGAAGGGCCCCCAGGGGGCCCCCAAGCAGCCCCTCTCAATTTGGGTCTGGGGGCTTTCGTTGGGACGGGAACCTGGGAGATTCCTGCAAGGTTGCAGTTCGCGGCCCGAGAAGCACTCTCCGGCCAACATGCCCAACTGCAGCAACAGCTCCCAAACCGAAGTAGCCAGGACCCAAAGACGTACTTGGCCTGAAGGCACCCCACGGGGCCCCCAAACAGCCCCTCTCAATTTGGGTCTGGGGGCTTTCGTTGGGGCGGGAACCTGGGAGGTACCTGCAAGGTTGCAGTTCGCGGCCCGAGAAGCACTCTCCGGCCAACATGCCCAACTGCAGCAACAGCTCCCAAACCGAAGGAGCCAGCACCCAAAGACCTAGCTGGCCTGAAGGGCCCCCAGGGGGCCCCCAAGCAGCCCCTCTCAATTTGGGTCTGGGGGTTTTCGTTGGGCCGGGAACCTGGGAGATTCCTGCAAGGTTGCAGTTCGCGGCCCGAGAAGCACTCTCCGGCCAACATGCCCAACTGCAGCAACAGCTCCCAAACCAAAGGAGCCAGGACCCAAAGACCTAGCTGGCCTGAAGGGCCCCCAGGGGGCCCCCAAGCAGCCCCTCTCCATTTGGGTCTGGGGGCTTTAGTTGGGCCGGGAACCTGGGAGGTACCTGCCAGGTTGCAGTTCGCGGCCCGAGAAGCACTCTCCGGCCAACATGCCCAACTGCAGCAACAGCTCCCAAAGCGAAGGAGCCAGGACCCAAAGACCTAGCTGGCCTGAAGGGCCCCCAGGGGGCCCCCAAGCAGCCCCTCTCCATTTGGGTCTGGGGGCTTTCGTTGGGCCGGGAACCTGGGAGATTCCTGCAAGGTTGCAGTTCGCGGCCCGAGAAGCACTCTCCGGCCAACATGCCCAACTGCAGCAACAGCTCCCAAACTGAATGAGCCAGGACCCAAAGACCTAGCTGGCCTAGAGGGTCCCCAGGGGGCCCCCAAGCAGCCCCTCTCAATTTGGGTCTGGGGGCTTTCGTTGGGCCGGGAACCTGGGAGATTCCTGCAAGGTTGCAGTTCGCGGCCCGAGAAGCACTCTCCGGCCAACATGCCCAACTGCAGCAACAGCTCCCAAACCGAAGGAGCCAGGACCCAAAGACCTAGCTGGCCTGAAGGGCCCCCAGGGGGCCCCCAAGCAGCCCCTCTCAATTTGGGTCTGGGGGCTTTCGTTGGGCCGGGAACCTGGGAGATTCATGCAAGGTTGCAGTTCGCGGCCCGAGAAGCACTCTCCGGCCAACATGCCCAACTGCAGCAACAGCTCCCAAACCGAAGGAGCCAGGACCCAAAGATGTAGTTGGCCTGAAAGGACCCCAGGGGGCCCCCAAACAGCCCCTCTCAATTTGGGTCTGGGGGCTTTCGTTGGGCCGGGAACCTGGGAGGTACCTGCAAGGTTGCAGTTCGCGGCCCGAGAAGCACTCTCCGGCCAACATGCCCAACTGCAGCAACAGCTCCCAAACTGAATGAGCCAGGACCCAAAGACCTAGCTGGCCTAGAGGGTCCCCAGGGGGCCCCCAAGCAGCCCCTCTCCATTTGGGTCTGGGGGCTTTCGTTGGGCCGGGAACCTGGGAGATTCCTGCAAGGTTGCAGTTCGCGGCCCGAGAAGCACTCTCCGGCCAACATGCCCAACTGCAGCAACAGCTCCCAAACCGAAGGAGCCAGGACCCAAAGACCTAGCTGGCCTGAAGGGCCTCCAGGGGGCCCCCAAGCAGCCCCTCTCCATTTGGGTCTGGGGGCTTTAGTTGGGCCGGGAACCTGGGAGGTACCTGCAAGTTTGCAGTTCGCGGCCGGAGAGGCACTCTCCGGCCAACATGCCCAACTGCAGCAACAGCTCCCAAAGCGAAGGAGCCAGGACCCAAGGACCTAGCTGGCCTAGAGGGTCCCCAGGGGGCCCCCAAGCAGCCCCACTCCATTTGGGTCTGGGGGCTTTCGTTGGGCCGGGAACCTGGGAGGTACCTGCAAGGTTGCAGTTCGCGGCCCGAGAAGCACTCTCCGGCCAGCATGCCCAACGTCCACCAACAGCTCCCAAACCGATGGAGCCAGGACCCAAAGACCTAGCTGGCCTGAAGGGCCCCCAGGGGGCCCCCAAGCAGCCCCTCTCAATTTGGGTCTGGGGGCTTTCGTTGGGCCGGGAACCTGGGAGATACCTGCAAGGATGCAGTTCGCGGCCCGAGAAGCACTCTCCGGCCAACATGCCCAACTGCAGCAACAGCTCCCAAAGCGAAGGAGCCAGGACCCAAAGACCTAGCTGGCCTGAAGGGCCCCCAGGGGGCCCCCAACCAGCCCCTCTCCATTTGGGTCTGGGGGCTTTCGTTGGGCCGGGAACCTGGGAGATTCCTGCAAGGTTGCAGTTCGCGGCCCGAGAAGCACTCTCCGGCCAACATGCCCAACTGCAGCAACAGCTCCCAAACTGAATGAGCCAGGACCCAAAGACCTAGCTGGCCTAGAGGGTCCCCAGGGGGCCCACAAGCAGCCCCTCTCAATTTGGGTCTGGGGGCTTTCGTTGGGCCGGGAACCTGGGAGATTCATGCAAGGTTGCAGTTGGCGGCCCAAGAAGCACTCTCCGGCCAACATGCCCAACTGCAGCAACAGCTCCCAAACCGAAGGAGCCAGGACCCAAAGACCTAGCTGGCCTGAAGGGCCCCCAGGGGGCCCCCAAGCAGCCCCTCTCCATTTGGGTCTGGGGGCTTTAGTTGGGCCGGGAACCTGGGAGGTACCTGCAAGTTTGCAGTTCGCAGCCGGAGAGGCACTCTCCGGCCAACATGCCCAACTGCAGCAACAGCTCCCAAAGCGAAGGAGCCAGGACCCAAGGACCTAGCTGGCCTAGAGTGTCCCCAGGGGGCCCCCAAGCAGCCCCTCTCAATTTGGGTCTGGGGGCTTTCGTTGGGCCGGGAACCTGGGAGGTACCTGCAAGGTTGCAGTTCGCGGCCCGAGAAGCACTCTCCGGCCAACATGCCCAACGTCCACCAACAGCTCCCAAACCGATGGAGCCAGGACCCAAAGACCTAGCTGGCCTGAAGGGCCCCCAGGGGGCCCCCAAGCAGCCCCTCTCAATTTGGGTCTGGGGGCTTTCGTTGGGCCGGGAACCTGGGAGATACCTGCAAGGATGCAGTTCGCGGCCCGAGAAGCACTCTCCGGCCAACATGCCCAACTGCAGCAACAGCTCCCAAACCGAAGGAGCCAGGACCCAAAGACCTAGCTGGCCTGAAGGGCCCCCAGGGGGCCCCCAAGCAGCCCCTCTCCATTTGGGTCTGGGGGCTTTCGTTGGGCATGTATACCTGAGAGGTACCTGCAAGGTTGCAGTTCGCGGCCCGAGAAGCACTCTCCGGCCAACATGCCCAACGACCAGCTACAGCTCTGAAACCTAAGAAGCCAGGACCCAAAGACCTATCTGGCCTGGAGGGTCCCCAGGGGGCCCCCAAGCAGCCCCTCTCCATTTGGGTCTGGGGGCTTTCGTTGGGCCGGGAACCTGGGAGGTACCTGCAAGTTTGCAGTTGGCGGCCCGAGAAGCACTCTCCGGCCAACATGCCCAACGTCCACCAACACCTCCAAAACAGAAGGAAACAGGACCCAAAGAAATAGCTGGCCTGAAGGGCCCCCAGGGGGCCCCCAAGCAGCCCCTCTCAATTTGGGTCTGGGGGCTTTCGTTGGGCCGGGAACCTGGGAGATTCCTGCAAGGTTGCAGTTCGCGGCCCGAGAAGCACTCTCCGGCCAACATGCCCAACTGAAGCAACAGCTCCCAAACCGAAGTAGCCAGGACCCAAAGACGTTCTTGGCCTGAAGGCACCCCAGGGGGCCCCCAAGCAGCCCCTCTCAATTTGGGTCTGGGGGCTTTCGTTGGGCCGGGAACCTGGGAGATTCCTGCAAGGTTGCAGTTCGCGGCCCGAGAAGCACTCTCCGGCCAACATGCCCAACGTCCACCAACAGCTCCCAAACCGATGGAGCCAGGACCCAAAGACCTAGCTGGCCTGAAGGGCCCCCAGGGGGCCCCCAAGCAGCCCCTCTCCATTTGGGTCTGGGGGCTTTCGTTGGGCCGGGAACCTGGGAGATACCTGCAAGGATGAAGTTCGCGGCCCGAGAAGCACTCTCCGGCCAACATGCCCAACTGCAGCAACAGCTCCCAAACCGAAGGAGCCAGGACCCAAAGACCTAGCTGGCCTGAAGGGCCCCCAGGGGGCCCCCAAGCAGCCCCTCTCCATTTGGGTCTGGGGGCTTTCGTTGGGCATGTATACCTGAGAGGTACCTGCACGGTTGCAGTTCGCGGCCCGAGAAGCACTCTCCGGCCAACATGCCCAACGACCAGCTACAGCACTGAAACCTAAGAAGCCAGGACCCAAAGACCTATCTGGCCTGGAGGGTCCCCAGGGGGCCCCCAAGCAGCCCCTCTCCATTTGGGTCTGGGGGCTTTCGTTGGGCCGGGAACCTGGGAGGTACCTGCAAGGTTGCAGTTCGCGGCCCGAGAAGCACTCTCCGGGCAACATGCCTAACGTCCACCAACAGCTCCCAAACCGATGGAGCCAGGACCCAAAGACCTAGCTGGCCTGAAGGGCCCCCAGGGGGCCCCCAAGCAGCCCCTCTCCATTTGGGTCTGGGGGCTTTCGTTGGGCCGGGAACCTGGGAGGTACCTGCAAGTTTGCAGTTCGCGGCCGGAGAGGCACTCTCCGGCCAACATGCCAAACGTCCAGCAACAGCTCGCAAAGCGAAGGAGCCAGGACCCAAGGACCTAGCTGGCCTAGAGGGTCCCCAGGGGGCCCCCAAGCAGCCCCTCTCCATTTGGGTCTGGGGGCTTTCGTTGGGCCGGGAACCTGGGAGGTACCTGCAAGGTTGCAGTTCGCGGCCCGAGAAGCACTCTCCGGCCAACATGCCTAACGTCCACCAACAGCTCCCAAACCGATGGAGCCAGGACCCAAAGACCTAGCTGGCCTGAAGGGCCCCCAGGGGGCCCCCAAGCAGCCCCTCTCCATTTGGGTCTGGGGGCTTTCGTTGGGCCGGGAACCTGGGAGATACCTGCAAGGATGAAGTTCGCGGCCCGAGAAGCACTCTCCGGCCAACATGCCCAACTGCAGCAACAGCTCCCAAACCGAAGGAGCCAGGACCCAAAGACCTAGGTGGCCTGAAGTGCCCCCAGGGGGCCCCCAAGCAGCCCCTCTCCATTTGGGTCTGGGGGCTTTCGTTGGGCATGTATACCTGAGAGGTACCTGCACGGTTGCAGTTCGCGGCCCGAGAAGCACTCTCCGGCCAACATGCCCAACGACCAGCTACAGCTCTGAAACCTAAGAAGCCAGGACCCAAAGACCTATCTGGCCTGGAGGGTCCCCAGGGGGCCCCCAAGCAGCCCCTCTCCATTTGGGTCTGGGGGCTTTCGTTGGGCCGGGAACCTGGGAGGTACCTGCAAGGTTGCAGTTCGCGGCCCGAGAAGCACTCTCCGGCCAACATGCCTAACGTCCACCAACAGCTCCCAAACCGATGGAGCCAGGACCCAAAGACCTAGCTGGCCTGAAGGGCCCCCAGGGGGCCCCCAAGCAGCCCCTCTCCATTTGGGTCTGGGGGCTTTCGTTGGGCATGGAACCTGGGAGATTCCTGCAAGGTTGCAGTTCGCGGCCCGAGAAGCACTCTCCGGCCAACATGCCCAACTGCAGCAACAGCTCCCAAACCGAAGGAGCCAGCACCCAAAGACCTAGCTGGCCTGAAGGGCCCCCAGGGGGCCCCCAAGCAGCCCCTCTCCATTTGGGTCTGGGGGCTTTCGTTGGGCCGGGAACCTGGGAGATTCCTGCAAGGTTGCAGTTCGCGGCCCGAGAAGCACTCTCCGGCCAACATGCCCAACTGCAGCAACAGCTCCCAAACCGAAGGAGCCAGGACCAAAAGACCTAGCTGGCCTAGAGGGTCCCCAGGGGGCCCACAAGCAGCCCCTCTCAATTTGGGTCTGGGGGCTTTCGTTGGGCCGGGAACCTGGGAGATTCATGCAAGGTTGCAGTTCGCGGCCCGAGAAGCACTCTCCGGCCAACATGCCCAACTGCAGCAACAGCTCCCAAACCGAAGGAGCCAGGACCCAAAGACCTAGCTGGCCTGAAGGGCCCCCAGGGGGCCCCCAAGCAGCCCCTCTCCATTTGGGTCTGGGGGCTTTAGTTGGGCCGGGAACCTGGGAGGTACCTGCAAGTTTGCAGTTCGCGGCCGGAGAGGCACTCTCCGGCCAACATGCCCAACTGCAGCAACAGCTCCCAAAGCGAAGGAGCCAGGACCCAAGGACCTAGCTGGCCTAGAGGGTCCCCAGGGGGCCCCCAAGCAGCCCCTCTCCATTTGGGTCTGGGGGCTTTCGTTGGGCCGGGAACCTGGGAGGTACCTGCAAGGTTGCAGTTCGCGGCCCGAGAAGCACTCTCCGGCCAACATGCCCAACGTCCACCAACAGCTCCCAAACCGATGGAGCCAGGACCCAAAGACCTAGCTGGCCTGAAGGGCCCCCAGGGGGCCCCCAAGCAGCCCCTCTCAATTTGGGTCTGGGGGCTTTCGTTGGGCCGGGAACCTGGGAGATACCTGCAAGGATGAAGTTCGCGGCCCGAGAAGCACTCTCCGGCCAACATGCCCAACTGCAGCAACAGCTCCCAAACCGAAGGAGCCAGGACCCAAAGACCTAGCTGGCCTGAAGGGCCCCCAGGGGGCCCCCAAGCAGCCCCTCTCCATTTGGGTCTGGGGGCTTTCGTTGGGCATGTATACCTGAGAGGTTCCTGCACGGTTGCAGTTCGCGGCCCGAGAAGCACTCTCCGGCCAACATGCCCAACTGCAGCAACAGCTCCCAAACCGATGGAGCCAGGACCCAAAGACCTAGCTGGCCTGAAGGGCCCCCAGGGGGCCCCCAAGCAGCCCCTCTCAATTTGGGTCTGGGGGCTTTCGTTGGGACGGGAACCTGGGAGATTCCTGCAAGGTTGCAGTTCGCGGCCCGAGAAGCACTCTCCGGCCAACATGCCCAACTGCAGCAACAGCTCCCAAACCGAAGTAGCCAGGACCCAAAGACGTACTTGGCCTGAAGGCACCCCACGGGGCCCCCAAACAGCCCCTCTCAATTTGGGTCTGGGGGCTTTCGTTGGGCCGGGAACCTGGGAGGTACCTGCAAGGTTGCAGTTCGCGGCCCGAGAAGCACTCTCCGGCCAACATGCCCAACTGCAGCAACAGCTCCCAAACCGAAGGAGCCAGGACCCAAATACCTAGCTGGCCTGAAGTGCCCCCAGGGGGCCCCCAAGCAGCCCCTCTCAATTTGGGTCTGGGGGTTTTCGTTGGGCCGGGAACCTGGGAGATTCCTGCAAGGTTGCAGTTCGCGGCCCGAGAAGCACTCTCCGGCCAACATGCCCAACTGCAGCAACAGCTCCCAAAGCGAAGGAACCAGGACCCAAAGACCTAGCTGGCCTGAAGGGCCCCCAGGGGGCCCCCAAGCAGCCCCTCTCCATTTGGGTCTGGGGGCTTTCGTTGGGCCGGGAACCTGGGAGGTACCTGCCAGGTTGCAGTTCGCGGCCCGAGAAGCACTCTCCGGCCAACATGCCCAACTGCAGCAACAGCTCCCAAAGCGAAGGAGCCAGGACCCAAAGACCTAGCTGGCCTGAAGGGCCCCCAGGGGGCCCCAAGCAGCCCCTCTCCATTTGGGTCTGGGGGCTTTCGTTGGGCATGTATACCTGAGAGGTACCTGCAAGTTTAGAGTTCGCGGCCTGAGAAGCACTCTCCGGCCAACATGCCCAACGACCAGCTACAGCTCTGAAACCGAAAAAGCCAGGACCCAAAGACCTAGCTGGCCTGAAGGGCCCCCAGGGGGCCCCCAAGCAGCCCCTCTCCATTTGGGTCTGGGGGCTTTCGTTGGGCCGGGAACCTGGGAGGTACCTGCAAGTTTGCAGTTGGCGGCCCGAGAAGCACTCTCCGGCCAACATGCCCAACGTCCACCAACAGCTCCAAAACCGATGGAGTCAGGACCCAAAGACGTAGCTGGCCTGAAGGGCCCCCAGGGGGCCCCCAAGCAGCCCCTCTCCATTTGGGTCTGGGGGCTTTCGTTGGGCATGGAACCTGGGAGATTCCTGCAAGGTTGCAGTTCGCGGCCCGAGAAGCACTCTCCGGCCAACATGCCCAACTGCAGCAACAGCTCCCAAACCGAAGGAGCCAGCACCCAAAGACCTAGCTGGCCTGAAGGGCCCCCAGGGGGCCCCCAAGCAGCCCCTCTCCATTTGGGTCTGGGGGCTTTCGTTGGGCCGGGAACCTGGGAGATTCCTGCAAGGTTGCAGTTCGCGGCCCGAGAAGCACTCTCCGGCCAACATGCCCAACTGCAGCAACAGCTCCCAAACTGAAGGAGCCAGGACCCAAAGACCTAGCTGGCCTAGAGGGTCCCCAGGGGGCCCACAAGCAGCCCCTCTCAATTTGGGTCTGGGGGCTTTCGTTGGGCCGGGAACCTGGGAGATTCATGCAAGGTTGCAGTTCGCGGCCCGAGAAGCACTCTCCGGCCAACATGCCCAACTGCAGCAACAGCTCCCAAACCGAAGGAGCCAGGACCCAAAGACCTAGCTGGCCTGAAGGGCCCCCAGGGGGCCCCCAAGCAGCCCCTCTCCATTTGGGTCTGGGGGCTTTAGTTGGGCCGGGAACCTGCGAGGTACCTGCAAGTTTGCAGTTCGCGGCCGGAGAGGCACTCTCCGGCCAACATGCCCAACTGCAGCAACAGCTCCCAAAGCGAAGGAGCCAGGACCCAAGGACCTAGCTGGCCTAGAGGGTCCCCAGGGGGCCCCCAAGCAGCCCCTCTCCATTTGGGTCTGGGGGCTTTCGTTGGGCCGGGAACCTGGGAGGTACCTGCAAGGTTGCAGTTCGCGGCCCGAGAAGCACTCTCCGGCCAACATGCCCAACGTCCACCAACAGCTCCCAAACCGATGGAGCCAGGACCCAAAGACCTAGCTGGCCTGAAGGGCCCCCAGGGGGCCCCCAAGCAGCCCCTCTCAATTTGGGTCTGGGGGCTTTCGTTGGGCCGGGAACCTGGGAGATACCTGCAAGGATGAAGTTCGCGGCCCGAGAAGCACTCTCCGGCCAACATGCCCAACTGCAGCAACAGCTCCCAAAGCGAAGGAGCCAGGACCCAAAGACCTAGCTGGCCTGAAGGGCCCCCAGGGGGCCCCCAAGCAGCCCCTCTCAATTTGGGTCTGGGGGCTTTCGTTGGGCATGTATACCTGAGAGGTTCCTGCACGGTTGCAGTTCGCGGCCCGAGAAGCACTCTCCGGCCAACATGCCAAACGACCAGCTACAGCTCTGAAACCTAAGAAGCCAGGACCCAAAGACCTATCTGGCCTGGAGGGTCCCCAGGGGGCCCCCAAGCAGCCCCTCTCCATTTGGGTCTGGGGGCTTTCGTTGGGCCGGGAACCTGGGAGGTACCTGCAAGGTTGCAGTTGGCGGCCCGAGAAGCACTCTCCGGCCAACATGCCCAACGTCCACCAACACCTCCAAAACAGAAGGAAACAGGACCCAAAGAAATAGCTGGCCTGAAGGGCCCCCAGGGGGCCCCCAAGCAGCCCCTCTCAATTTGGGTCTGGGGGCTTTCGTTGGGACGGGAACCTGGGAGATTCCTGCAAGGTTGCAGTTCGCGGCCCGAGAAGCACTCTCCGGCCAACATGCCCAACTGCAGCAACAGCTCCCAAACCGAAGTAGCCAGGACCCAAAGACGTACTTGGCCTGAAGGCACCCCACGGGGCCCCCAAACAGCCCCTCTCAATTTGGGTCTGGGGGCTTTCGTTGGGGCGGGAACCTGGGAGGTACCTGCAAGGTTGCAGTTCGCGGCCCGAGAAGCACTCTCCGGCCAACATGCCCAACTGCAGCAACAGCTCCCAAACCGAAGGAGCCAGCACCCAAAGACCTAGCTGGCCTGAAGGGCCCCCAGGGGGCCCCCAAGCAGCCCCTCTCAATTTGGGTCTGGGGGTTTTCGTTGGGCCGGGAACCTGGGAGATTCCTGCAAGGTTGCAGTTCGCGGCCCGAGAAGCACTCTCCGGCCAACATGCCCAACTGCAGCAACAGCTCCCAAACCAAAGGAGCCAGGACCCAAAGACCTAGCTGGCCTGAAGGGCCCCCAGGGGGCCCCCAAGCAGCCCCTCTCCATTTGGGTCTGGGGGCTTTCGTTGGGCCGGGAACCTGGGAGGTACCTGCCAGGTTGCAGTTCGCGGCCCGAGAAGCACTCTCCGGCCAACATGCCCAACTGCAGCAACAGCTCCCAAAGCGAAGGAGCCAGGACCCAAAGACCTAGCTGGCCTGAAGGGCCCCCAGGGGGCCCCCAAGCAGCCCCTCTCCATTTGGGTCTGGGGGCTTTCGTTGGGCCGGGAACCTGGGAGATTCCTGCAAGGTTGCAGTTCGCGGCCCGAGAAGCACTCTCCGGCCAACATGCCCAACTGCAGCAACAGCTCCCAAACTGAATGAGCCAGGACCCAAAGACCTAGCTGGCCTAGAGGGTCCCCAGGGGGCCCCCAAGCAGCCCCTCTCAATTTGGGTCTGGGGGCTTTCGTTGGGCCGGGAACCTGGGAGATTCCTGCAAGGTTGCAGTTCGCGGCCCGAGAAGCACTCTCCGGCCAACATGCCCAACTGCAGCAACAGCTCCCAAACCGAAGGAGCCAGGACCCAAAGACCTAGCTGGCCTGAAGGGCCCCCAGGGGGCCCCCAAGCAGCCCCTCTCCATTTGGGTCTGGGGGCTTTAGTTGGGCCGGGAACCTGGGAGGTACCTGCAAGTTTGCAGTTCGCGGCCGGAGAGGCACTCTCGAGCCAACATGCCCAACTGCAGCAACAGCTCCCAAAGCGAAGGAGCCAGGACCCAAGGACCTAGCTGGCCTAGAGGGTCCCCAGGGGGCCCCCAAGCAGCCCCTCTCCATTTGGGTCTGGGGGCTTTCGTTGGGCCGGGAACCTGGGAGGTACCTGCAAGGTTGCAGTTCGCGGCCCGAGAAGCACTCTCCGGCCAACATGCCCAACGTCCACCAACAGCTCCCAAACCGATGGAGCCAGGACCCAAAGACGTAGCTGGCCTGAAGGGCCCCCAGGGGGCCCCCAAGCAGCCCCTCTCAATTTGGGTCTGGGGGCTTTCGTTGGGCCGGGAACCTGGGAGATACCTGCAAGGATGCAGTTCGCGGCCCGAGAAGCACTCTCCGGCCAACATGCCCAACTGCAGCAACAGCTCCCAAAGCGAAGGAGCCAGGACCCAAAGACCTAGCTGGCCTGAAGGGCCCCCAGGGGGCCCCCAAGCAGCCCCTCTCAATTTGGGTCTGGGGGCTTTCGTTGGGCATGTATACCTGAGAGGTACCTGCAAGGTTGCAGTTCGCGGCCCGAGAAGCACTCTCCGGCCAACATGCCCAACGACCAGCTACAGCTCTGAAACCTAAGAAGCCAGGACCCAAAGACCTATCTGGCCTGGAGGGTCCCCAGGGGGCCCCCAAGCAGCCCCTCTCCATTTGGGTCTGGGGGCTTTCGTTGGGCCGGGAACCTGGGAGGTACCTGCAAGTTTGCAGTTGGCGGCCCGAGAAGCACTCTCCGGCCAACATGCCCAACGTCCACCAACACCTCCAAAACAGAAGGAAACAGGACCCAAAGAAATAGCTGGCCTGAAGGGCCCCCAGGGGGCCCCCAAGCAGCCCCTCTCCATTTGGGTCTGGGGGCTTTCGTTGGGCCGGGAACCTGGGAGATTCCTGCAAGGTTGCAGTTCGCGGCCCGAGAAGCACTCTCCGGCCAACATGCCCAACTGCAGCAACAGCTCCCAAACCGAAGTAGCCAGGACCCAAATACGTTCTTGGCCTGAAGGCACCCCAGGGGGCCCCCAAACAGCCCCTCTCCATTTGGGTCTGGGGGCTTTCGTTGGGCCGGGAACCTGGGAGATACCTGCAAGGATGAAGTTCGCGGCCCGAGAAGCACTCTCCGGCCAACATGCTCAACTGCAGCAACAGCTCCCAAACCGAAGGAGCCAGGACCCAAAGACCTATCTGGCCTGGAGGGTCCCCAGGGGGCCCCCAAGCAGCCCCTCTCCATTTGGGTCTGGGGGCTTTCGTTGGGCCGGGAACCTGGGAGGTACCTGCAAGGTTGCAGTTCGCGGCCCGAGAAGCACTCTCCGGCCAACATGCCTAACGTCCACCAACAGCTCCCAAACCGATGGAGCCAGGACCCAAAGACCTAGCTGGCCTGAAGGGCCCCCAGGGGGCCCCCAAGCAGCCCCTCTCAATTTGGGTCTGGGGGCTTTCGTTGGGCCGGGAACCTGGGAGGTACCTGCAAGTTTGCAGTTCGCGGCCGGAGAGGCACTCTCCGGCCAACATGCCAAACGTCCAGCAACAGCTCGCAAAGCGAAGGAGCCAGGACCCAAGGACCTAGCTGGCCTAGAGGGTCCCCAGGGGGCCCCCAAGCAGCCCCTCTCCATTTGGGTCTGGGGGCTTTCGTTGGGCCGGGAACCTGGGAGGTACCTGCAAGGTTGCAGTTCGCGGCCCGAGAAGCACTCTCCGGCCAACATGCCTAACGTCCACCAACAGCTCCCAAACCGATGGAGCCAGGACCCAAAGACCTAGCTGGCCTGAAGGGCCCCCAGGGGGCCCCCAAGCAGCCCCTCTCCATTTGGGTCTGGGGGCTTTCGTTGGGCCGGGAACCTGGGAGATACCTGCAAGGATGAAGTTCGCGGCCCGAGAAGCACTCTCCGGCCAACATGCCCAACTGCAGCAACAGCTCCCAAACCGAAGGAGCCAGGACCCAAAGACCTAGGTGGCCTGAAGTGCCCCCAGGGGGCCCCCAAGCAGCCCCTCTCCATTTGGGTCTGGGGGCTTTCGTTGGGCATGTATACCTGAGAGGTACCTGCACGGTTGCAGTTCGCGGCCCGAGAAGCACTCTCCGGCCAACATGCCCAACGACCAGCTACAGCTCTGAAACCTAAGAAGCCAGGACCCAAAGACCTATCTGGCCTGGAGGGTCCCCAGGGGGCCCCCAAGCAGCCCCTCTCCATTTGGGTCTGGGGGCTTTCGTTGGGCCGGGAACCTGGGAGGTACCTGCAAGGTTGCAGTTCGCGGCCCGAGAAGCACTCTCCGGCCAACATGCCTAACGTCCACCAACAGCTCCCAAACCGATGGAGCCAGGACCCAAAGACCTAGCTGGCCTGAAGGGCCCCCAGGGGGCCCCCAAGCAGCCCCTCTCAATTTGGGTCTGGGGGCTTTCGTTGGGCCGGGAACCTGGGAGATACCTGCAAGGATGAAGTTCGCGGCCCGAGAAGCACTCTCCGGCCAACATGCCCAACTGCAGCAACAGCTCCCAAACCGAAGGAGCCAGGACCCAAATACCTAGCTGGCCTGGAGGGTCCCCAGGGGGCCCCCAAGCAGCCCCTCTCCATTTGGGTCTGGGGGCTTTCGTTGGGCCGGGAACCTGGGAGATTCCTGCAAGGTTGCAGTTCGCGGCCCGAGAAGCACTCTCCGGCCAACATGCCCAACTGCAGCAACAGCTCCCAAAGCGAAGGAGCCAGGACCCAAAGACCTAGCTGGCCTGAAGGGCCCCCAGGGGGCCCCCAAGCAGCCCCTCTCCATTTGGGTCTGGGGGCTTTCGTTGGGCCGGGAACCTGGGAGGTACCTGCAAGGTTGCAGTTCGCGGCCGGAGAGGCACTCTCCGGCCAACATGCCCAACTGCAGCAACAGCTCCCAAACCGAAGGAGCCAGGACCCAAAGACCTAGCTGGCCTGAAGGGCCCCCAGGGGGCCCCAAGCAGCCCCTCTCCATTTGGGTCTGGGGGCTTTCGTTGGGCATGTATACCTGAGAGGTACCTGCAAGTTTAGAGTTCGCGGCCTGAGAAGCACTCTCCGGCCAACATGCCCAACGACCAGCTACAGCTCTGAAACCGAAGAAGCCAGGACCCAAAGACCTAGCTGGCCTGAAGGGCCCCCAGGGGGCCCCCAAGCAGCCCCTCTCAATTTGGGTCTGGGGGCTTTAGTTGGGCCGGGAACCTGGGAGGTACCTGCAAGTTTGCAGTTCGCGGCCGGAGAGGCACTCTCCGGCCAACATGCCCAACTGCAGCAACAGCTCCCAAAGCGAAGGAGCCAGGACCCAAGGACCTAGCTGGCCTAGAGGGTCCCCAGGGGGCCCCCAAGCAGCCCCTCTCCATTTGGGTCTGGGGGCTTTCGTTGGGCCGGGAACCTGGGAGGTACCTGCAAGGTTGCAGTTCGCGGCCGGAGAGGCACTCTCCGGCCAACATGCCCAACGTCCACCAACAGCTCCCAAACCGATGGAGCCAGGACCCAAAGACCTAGCTGGCCTGAAGGGCCCCCAGGGGGCCCCCAAGCAGCCCCTCTCAATTTGGGTCTGGGGGCTTTCGTTGGGCCGGGAACCTGGGAGATACCTGCAAGGATGAAGTTCGCGGCCCGAGAAGCACTCTCCGGCCAACATGCCCAACTGCAGCAACAGCTCCCAAACCGAAGGAGCCAGGACCCAAAGACCTAGCTGGCCTGAAGGGCCCCCAGGGGGCCCCCAAGCAGCCCCTCTCCATTTGGGTCTGGGGGCTTTCGTTGGGCATGTATACCTGAGAGGTTCCTGCACGGTTGCAGTTCGCGGCCCGAGAAGCACTCTCCGGCCAACATGCCAAACGACCAGCTACAGCTCTGAAACCTAAGAAGCCAGGACCCAAAGACCTAGCTGGCCTGGAGGGTCCCCAGGGGGCCCCCAAGCAGCCCCTCTCCATTTGGGTCTGGGGGCTTTCGTTGGGCCGGGAACCTGGGAGGTACCTGCAAGGTTGCAGTTGGCGGCCCGAGAAGCACTCTCCGGCCAACATGCCCAACGTCCACCAACACCTCCAAAACAGAAGGAAACAGGACCCAAAGAAATAGCTGGCCTGAAGGGCCCCCAGGGGGCCCCCAAGCAGCCCCTCTCAATTTGGGTCTGGGGGCTTTCGTTGGGCCGGGAACCTGGGAGGTACCTGCAAGGTTGCAGTTCGCGGCCCGAGAAGCACTCTCCGGCCAACATGCCCAACTGCAGCAACAGCTCCCAAAGCGAAGGAGCCAGGACCCAAAGACGTACTTGGCCTGAAGGCACTCCACGGGTCCCCCAAACAGCCCCTCTCAATTTGGGTCTGGGGGCTTTCGTTGGGCCGGGAACCTGGGAGGTACCTGCAAGGTTGCAGTTCGCGGCCCGAGAAGCACTCTCCGGCCAACATGCCCAACTGCAGCAACAGCTCCCAAACCGAAGGAGCCAGGACCCAAAGACCTAGCTGGCCTGAAGTGCCCCCAGGGGGCCCCCAAGCAGCCCCTCTCAATTTGGGTCTGGGGGTTTTCGTTGGGCCGGGAACCTGGGAGATTCCTGCAAGGTTGCAGTTCGCGGCCCGAGAAGCACTCTCCGGCCAACATGCCCAACTGCAGCAACAGCTCCCAAACCAAAGGAGCCAGGACCCAAAGACCTAGCTGGCCTGAAGGGCCCCCAGGGGGCCCCCAAGCAGCCCCTCTCCATTTGGGTCTGGGGGCTTTCGTTGGGCCGGGAACCTGGGAGGTACCTGCAAGGATGAAGTTCGCGGCCCGAGAAGCACTCTCCGGCCAACATGCCCAACTGCAGCAACAGCTCCCAAAGCGAAGGAGCCAGGACCCAAAGACCTAGCTGGCCTGAAGGGCCCCCAGGGGGCCCCAAGCAGCCCCTCTCCATTTGGGTCTGGGGGCTTTCGTTGGGCATGTATACCTGAGAGGTACCTGCAAGTTTAGAGTTCGCGGCCTGAGAAGCACTCTCCGGCCAACATGCCCAACGACCAGCTACAGCTCTGAAACCGAAGAAGCCAGGACCCAAAGACCTAGCTGGCCTGAAGGGCCCCCAGGGGGCCCCCAAGCAGCCCCTCTCCATTTGGGTCTGGGGGCTTTCGTTGGGCCGGGAAACTGGGAGGTACCTGCAAGTTTGCAGTTGGCGGCCCGAGAAGCACTCTCCGGCCAACATGCCCAACGTCCACCAACAGCTCCAAAACCGATGGAGTCAGGACCCAAAGACCTAGCTGGCCTGAAGGGCCCCCAGGGGGCCCCCAAGCAGCCCCTCTCCATTTGGGTCTGGGGGCTTTCGTTGGGCATGGAACCTGGGAGATTCCTGCAAGGTTGCAGTTCGCGGCCCGAGAAGCACTCTCCGGCCAACATGCCCAACTGCAGCAACAGCTCCCAAACCGAAGGAGCCAGCACCCAAAGACCTAGCTGGCCTGAAGGGCCCCCAGGGGGCCCCCAAGCAGCCCCTCTCCATTTGGGTCTGGGGGCTTTCGTTGGGCCGGGAACCTGGGAGATTCCTGCAAGGTTGCAGTTCGCGGCCCGAGAAGCACTCTCCGGCCAACATGCCCAACTGCAGCAACAGCTCCCAAAGCGAAGGAGCCAGGACCCAAAGACCTAGCTGGCCTAGAGGGTCCCCAGGGGGCCCACAAGCAGCCCCTCTCAATTTGGGTCTGGGGGCTTTCGTTGGGCCGGGAACCTGGGAGATTCATGCAAGGTTGCAGTTCGCGGCCCGAGAAGCACTCTCCGGCCAACATGCCCAACTGCAGCAACAGCTCCCAAACCGAAGGAGCCAGGACCCAAAGACCTAGCTGGCCTGAAGGGCCCCCAGGGGGCCCCCAAGCAGCCCCTCTCCATTTGGGTCTGGGGGCTTTAGTTGGGCCGGGAACCTGGGAGGTACCTGCAAGTTTGCAGTTCGCGGCCGGAGAGGCACTCTCCGGCCAACATGCCCAACTGCAGCAACAGCTCCCAAAGCGAAGGAGCCAGGACCCAAGGACCTAGCTGGCCTAGAGGGTCCCCAGGGGGCCCCCAAGCAGCCCCTCTCCATTTGGGTCTGGGGGCTTTCGTTGGGCCGGGAACCTGGGAGGTACCTGCAAGGTTGCAGTTCGCGGCCCGAGAAGCACTCTCCGGCCAACATGCCCAACGTCCACCAACAGCTCCCAAACCGATGGAGCCAGGACCCAAAGACCTAGCTGGCCTGAAGGGCCCCCAGGGGGCCCCCAAGCAGCCCCTCTCAATTTGGGTCTGGGGGCTTTCGTTGGGTCGGGAACCTGGGAGATACCTGCAAGGATGAAGTTCGCGGCCCGAGAAGCACTCTCCGGCCAACATGCCCAACTGCAGCAACAGCTCCCAAACCGAAGGAGCCAGGACCCAAAGACCTAGCTGGCCTGAAGGGCCCCCAGGGGGCCCCCAAGCAGCCCCTCTCCATTTGGGTCTGGGGGCTTTCGTTGGGCATGTATACCTGAGAGGTTCCTGCACGGTTGCAGTTCGCGGCCCGAGAAGCACTCTCCGGCCAACATGCCAAACGACCAGCTACAGCTCTGAAACCTAAGAAGCCAGGACCCAAAGACCTAGCTGGCCTGGAGGGTCCCCAGGGGGCCCCCAAGCAGCCCCTCTCCATTTGGGTCTGGGGGCTTTCGTTGGGCCGGGAACCTGGGAGGTACCTGCAAGGTTGCAGTTGGCGGCCCGAGAAGCACTCTCCGGCCAACATGCCCAACGTCCACCAACACCTCCAAAACAGAAGGAAACAGGACCCAAAGAAATAGCTGGCCTGAAGGGCCCCCAGGGGGCCCCCAAGCAGCCCCTCTCAATTTGGGTCTGGGGGCTTTCGTTGGGCCGGGAACCTGGGAGGTACCTGCAAGGTTGCAGTTCGCGGCCCGAGAAGCACTCTCCGGCCAACATGCCCAACTGCAGCAACAGCTCCCAAAGCGAAGGAGCCAGGACCCAAAGACGTACTTGGCCTGAAGGCACCCCACGGGGCCCCCAAACAGCCCCTCTCAATTTGGGTCTGGGGGCTTTCGTTGGGCCGGGAACCTGGGAGGTACCTGCAAGGTTGCAGTTCGCGGCCCGAGAAGCACTCTCCGGCCAACATGCCCAACTGCAGCAACAGCTCCCAAACCGAAGGAGCCAGGACCCAAAGACCTAGCTGGCCTGAAGTGCCCCCAGGGGGCCCCCAAGCAGCCCCTCTCAATTTGGGTCTGGGGGTTTTCGTTGGGCCGGGAACCTGGGAGATTCCTGCAAGGTTGCAGTTCGCGGCCCGAGAAGCACTCTCCGGCCAACATGCCCAACTGCAGCAACAGCTCCCAAACCAAAGGAGCCAGGACCCAAAGACCTAGCTGGCCTGAAGGGCCCCCAGGGGGCCCCCAAGCAGCCCCTCTCCATTTGGGTCTGGGGGCTTTCGTTGGGCCGGGAACCTGGGAGATTCCTGCAAGGTTGCAGTTCGCGGCCCGAGAAGCACTCTCCGGCCAACATGCCCAACTGCAGCAACAGCTCCCAAACTGAAGGAGCCAGGACCCAAAGACCTAGCTGGCCTAGAGGGTCCCCAGGGGGCCCACAAGCAGCCCCTCTCAATTTGGGTCTGGGGGCTTTCGTTGGGCCGGGAACCTGGGAGATTCCTGCAAGGTTGCAGTTCGCGGCCCGAGAAGCACTCTCCGGCCAACATGCCCAACTGCAGCAACAGCTCCCAAACCGAAGGAGCCAGGACCCAAAGACCTAGCTGGCCTGAAGGGCCCCCAGGGGGCCCCCAAGCAGCCCCTCTCCATTTGGGTCTGGGGGCTTTAGTTGGGCCGGGAACCTGGGAGGTACCTGCAAGTTTGCAGTTCGCGGCCGGAGAGGCACCATCGAGCCAACATGCCCAACTGCAGCAACAGCTCCCAAAGCGAAGGAGCCAGGACCCAAGGACCTAGCTGGCCTAGAGGGTCCCCAGGGGGCCCCCAAGCAGCCCCTCTCCATTTGGGTCTGGGGGCTTTCGTTGGGCCGGGAACCTGGGAGGTACCTGCAAGGTTGCAGTTCGCGGCCCGAGAAGCACTCTCCGGCCAACATGCCCAACGTCCACCAACAGCTCCCAAACCGATGGAGCCAGGACCCAAAGACGTAGCTGGCCTGAAGGGCCCCCAGGGGGCCCCCAAGCAGCCCCTCTCAATTTGGGTCTGGGGGCTTTCGTTGGGCCGGGAACCTGGGAGATACCTGCAAGGATGCAGTTCGCGGCCCGAGAAGCACTCTCCGGCCAACATGCCCAACTGCAGCAACAGCTCCCAAACTGAAGGAGCCAGGACCCAAAGACCTAGCTGGCCTGAAGGGCCCCCAGGGGGCCCCCAAGCAGCCCCTCTCAATTTGGGTCTGGGGGCTTTCGTTGGGCCGGGAACCTGGGAGGTACCTGCAAGGTTGCAGTTCGCGGCCCGAGAAGCACTCTCCGGCCAACATGCTCAACTGCAGCAACAGCTCCCAAACCGAAGGAGCCAGGACCCAAAGACCTAGCTGGCCTGAAGTGCCCCCAGGGGGCCCCCAAGCAGCCCCTCTCAATTTGGGTCTGGGGGTTTTCGTTGGGCCGGGAACCTGGGAGATTCCTGCAAGGTTGCAGTTCGCGGCCCGAGAAGCACTCTCCGACCAACATGCCCAACTGCAGCAACAGCTCCCAAAGCGAAGGAACCAGGACCCAAAGACCTAGCTGGCCTGAAGGGCCCCCAGGGGGCCCCCAAGCAGCCCCTCTCCATTTTCGTCTGGGGGCTTTCGTTGGGCTGGGAACCTGGGAGATTCCTGCAAGGTTGCAGTTCGCGGCCCGAGAAGCACTCTCCGGCCAACATGCCCAACTGCAGCAACAGCTCCCAAACTGAATGAGCCAGGACCCAAAGACCTAGCTGGCCTAGAGGGTCCTCAGGGGGCCACCAAGCAGCCCCTCTCCATTTGGGTCTGGGGGCTTTCGTTGGGCCGGGAACCTGGGAGATTCATGCAAGGTTGCAGTTCGCGGCCCGAGAAGCACTCTCCGGCCAACATGCCCAACTGCAGCAACAGCTCCCAAACCGAAGGAGCCAGGACCCAAAGACCTAGCTGGACTGAAGGGCCCCCAGGGGGCCCCCAAGCAGCCCCTCTCCATTTGGGTCTGGGGGCTTTAGTTGGGCCGGGAACCTGGGAGGTACCTGCAAGGTTGCAGTTCGCGGCCGGAGAGGCACTCTCCGGCCAACATGCCCAACTGCAGCAACAGCTCCCAAACCGAAGGAGCCAGGACCCAAAGACCTAGCTGGCCTGAAGGGCCCCCAGGGGGCCCCAAGCAGCCCCTCTCCATTTGGGTCTGGGGGCTTTCGTTGGGCATGTATACCTGAGAGGTACCTGCAAGGTTAGAGTTCGCGGCCTGAGAAGCACTCTCCGGCCAACATGCCCAACGACCAGCTACAGCTCTGAAACCGAAGAAGCCAGGACCCAAAGACCTATCTGGCCTGGAGGGTCCCCAGGGGGCACCCAAGCAGCCCCTCTCCATTTGGGTCTGGGGGCTTTCGTTGGGCCGGGAACCTGGGAGGTACCTGCAAGGTTGCAGTTCGCGGCCCGAGAAGCACTCTCCGGCCAACATGCCCAACGTCCACCAACAGCTCCAAAACAGAAGGAAACAGGACCCAAAGAAATAGCTGGCCTGAAGGGCCCCCAGGGGGCCCCCAAGCAGCCCCTCTCAATTTGGGTCTGGGGGCTTTCGTTGGGCCGGGAACCTGGGAGGTACCTGCAAGGTTGAAGTTCGCGGCCCGAGAAGCACTCTCCGGCCAACATGCCCAACTGCAGCAACAGCTCCCAAACTGAAGGAGCCAGGACCCAAAGACCTAGCTGGCCTAGAGGGTCCCCAGGGGGCACCCAAGCAGCCCCTCTCCATTTGGGTCTGGGGGCTTTCGTTGGGCCGGGAACCTGGGAGGTACCTGCAAGGATGCAGTTCGCGGCCCGAGAAGCACTCTCCGGCCAACATGCCCAACTGCAGCAACAGCTCCCAAAGCGAAGGAGCCAGGACCCAAAGACCTAGCTGGCCTGAAGGGCCCCCATGGGGCCCCCAAGCAGCCCCTCTCCATTTGGGTCTGGGGGCTTTCGTTGGGCATGTATACCTGAGAGGTACCTGCAAGGTTAGAGTTCGCGGCCTGAGAAGCACTCTCCGGCCAACATGCCCAACGACCAACTACAGCTCTGAAACCGAAGAAGCCAGGACCCAAAGACCTATCTGGCCTGGAGGGTCCCCAGGGGGCACCCAAGCAGCCCCTCTCCATTTGGGTCTGGGGGCTTTCGTTGGGCCGGGAACCTGGGAGGTACCTGCAAGGTTGCAGTTCGCGGCCCGAGAAGCACTCTCCGGCCAACATGCCCAACGTCCACCAACAGCTCCAAAACAGAAGGAAACAGGACCCAAAGAAATAGCTGGCCTGAAGGGCCCCCAGGGGGCCCCCAAGCAGCCCCTCTCAATTTGGGTCTGGGGGCTTTCGTTGGGCCGGGAACCTGGGAGGTACCTGCAAGGTTGAAGTTCGCGGCCCGAGAAGCACTCTCCGGCCAACATGCCCAACTGCAGCAACAGCTCCCAAACTGAAGGAGCCAGGACCCAAAGACCTAGCTGGCCTAGAGGGTCCCCAGGGGGCACCCAAGCAGCCCCTCTCCATTTGGGTCTGGGGGCTTTCGTTGGGCCGGGAACCTGGGAGGTACCTGCAAGTTTGCAGTTGGCGGCCCAAGAAGCACTCTCCGGCCAACATGCCCAACTGCAGCAACAGCTCCCAAAGCGAAGGAGCCAGGACCCAAAGACCTAGCTGGCCTGAAGGGCCCCCATGGGGCCCCCAAGCAGCCCCTCTCAATTTGGGTCTGGGGGCTTTCGTCGGGCCGGGAACCTGGGAGGTACCTGCAAGGTTGCAGTTCGCGGCCCGAGAAGCACTCTCCGGCCAACATGCCCAACTGCAGCAACAGCTCCGAAACTGAATGAGCCAGGACAGAAAGACCTAGCTGGCCTGAAGGGCCCCCAGGGGGCCCCCAAGCAGCCCCTCTCCATTTGGGTCTGGGGGCTTTCGTTGGGCATGGAACCTGGGAGGTACCTGCAAGTTTGCAGTTGGCGGCCCGAGAAGCACTCTCCGGCCAACATGCCCAACGTCCACCAACAGCTCCAAAACAGAAGGAACCAGGACCCAAAGAAATAGCTGGCCTGGAGAGTCCCCAGGTGGCCCGCAAGCAGCCCCTTTCCATTTGGGTCTGGGGGCTTTCGTTGGGCCGGGAACCTGGGAGGTACCTGCAAGGTTGCAGTTCGCGGCCCGAGAAGCACTCTCCGGCCAACATGCCCAACTGCAGCAACAGCTCCCAAACCGAAGTAGCCAGGACCCAAAGACGTAGTTGGCCTGAATGGACCCCAGGGGGCCCCCAAACAGCCCCTCTCAATTTGGGTCTGGGGGCTTTCGTTGGGCCGGGAACCTGGGAGGTACCTGCAAGGTTGCAGTTCGCGGCCCGAGAAGCACTCTCCGGCCAACATGCCCAACGTCCACCAACAGCTCCCAAACCGAAGGAGCCAGAACCCAAAGACCTAGCTGGCCTGAAGTGCCCCGAGGGGGACCCCAAGCAGCCCCTCTCAATTTGGGTCTGGGGGCTTTCGTTGGGCCGGGAACCTGGGAGATTCATGCAAGGTTGCAGTTCGCGGCCCGAGAAGCACTCTCCGGCCAACATGCCCAACGTCCACCAACAGCTCCCAAACCGAAGGAGCCAGGACCCAAAGACCTAGCTGGCCTGAAGGGCCCCCAGGGGGCCCACAAGCAGCCCCTCTCAATTTGGGTCTGGGGGCTTTCGTTGGGCCGGGAACCTGGGAGATTCCTGCAAGGTTGCAGTTCGCGGCCCGAGAAGCACTCTCCGGACAACATGCCCAACGTCCAGCAACAGCTCCCAAAGCGAAGGAACCAGGACCCAAAGACCTAGCTGGCCTGAAGTGCCCCCAGGGGTCCCCCAAGCAGCCCCTCTCCATTTGGGTCTGGGGGCTTTCGTTGGGCCGGGAACCTGGGAGATTCCTGCAAGGTTGCAGTTCGCGGCCCGAGAAGCACTCTCCGGCCAACATGCCCAACTGCAGCAACAGCTCCCAAACTGAATGAGCCAGGACAGAAAGACCTAGCTGGCCTGAAGGGCCCCCAGGAGGCCCCCAAGCAGCCCCTCTCAATTTGGGTCTGGGGGCTTTCGTTGGGCCGGGAACCTGGGAGATTCCTGCAAGGTTGCAGTTCGCGGCCCGAGAAGCACTCTCCGGCCAACATGCCCAACTGCAGCAACAGCTCCCAAAGCGAAGGAGCCAGGACCCAAAGACCTAGCTGGCCTGAAGGGCCCCCAGGGGGCCCCCAACCAGCCCCTCTCCATTTGGGTCTGGGGGCTTTCGTTGGGCATGTATACCTGAGAAGTACCTGCAAGGTTAGAGTTCGCGGCCCGAGAAGCACTCTCCGGCCAAGATGCCCAACGACCAGCTACAGCTCTGAAACCGAAGAAGCCAGGACCCAAAGACCTATCTGGCCTGGAGGGTCCCCAGGGGGCCCCCAAGCAGCCCCTCTCCATTTGGGTCTGGGGGCTTTCGTCGGGCCGGGAACCTGGGAGGTACCTGCAAGGTTGCAGTTCGCGGCCCGAGAAGCACTCTCCGGCCAACATGCCCAACTGCAGCAACAGCTCCGAAACTGAATGAGCCAGGACAGAAAGACCTAGCTGGCCTGAAGGGCCCCCAGGGGGCCCCCAAGCAGCCCCTCTCCATTTGGGTCTGGGGGCTTTCGTTGGGCATGGAACCTGGGAGGTACCTGCAAGTTTGCAGTTGGCGGCCCGAGAAGCACTCTCCGGCCAACATGCCCAACGTCCACCAACAGCTCCAAAACAGAAGGAACCAGGACCCAAAGAAATAGCTGGCCTGGAGAGTCCCCAGGTGGCCCGCAAGCAGCCCCTTTCCATTTGGGTCTGGGGGCTTTCGTTGGGCCGGGAACCTGGGAGGTACCTGCAAGGTTGCAGTTCGCGGCCCGAGAAGCACTCTCCGGCCAACATGCCCAACTGCAGCAACAGCTCCCAAACCGAAGTAGCCAGGACCCAAAGACGTAGTTGGCCTGAATGGACCCCAGGGGGCCCCCAAACAGCCCCTCTCAATTTGGGTCTGGGGGCTTTCGTTGGGCCGGGAACCTGGGAGGTACCTGCAAGGTTGCAGTTCGCGGCCCGAGAAGCACTCTCCGGCCAACATGCCCAACGTCCACCAACAGCTCCCAAACCGAAGGAGCCAGAACCCAAAGACCTAGCTGGCCTGAAGTGCCCCGAGGGGGACCCCAAGCAGCCCCTCTCAATTTGGGTCTGGGGGCTTTCGTTGGGCCGGGAACCTGGGAGATTCATGCAAGGTTGCAGTTCGCGGCCCGAGAAGCACTCTCCGGCCAACATGCCCAACGTCCACCAACAGCTCCCAAACCGAAGGAGCCAGGACCCAAAGACCTAGCTGGCCTGAAGGGCCCCCAGGGGGCCCACAAGCAGCCCCTCTCAATTTGGGTCTGGGGGCTTTCGTTGGGCCGGGAACCTGGGAGATTCCTGCAAGGTTGCAGTTCGCGGCCCGAGAAGCACTCTCCGGACAACATGCCCAACGTCCAGCAACAGCTCCCAAAGCGAAGGAACCAGGACCCAAAGACCTAGCTGGCCTGAAGTGCCCCCAGGGGTCCCCCAAGCAGCCCCTCTCCATTTGGGTCTGGGGGCTTTCGTTGGGCCGGGAACCTGGGAGATTCCTGCAAGGTTGCAGTTCGCGGCCCGAGAAGCACTCTCCGGCCAACATGCCCAACTGCAGCAACAGCTCCCAAACTGAATGAGCCAGGACAGAAAGACCTAGCTGGCCTGAAGGGCCCCCAGGAGGCCCCCAAGCAGCCCCTCTCAATTTGGGTCTGGGGGCTTTCGTTGGGCCGGGAACCTGGGAGATTCCTGCAAGGTTGCAGTTCGCGGCCCGAGAAGCACTCTCCGGCCAACATGCCCAACTGCAGCAACAGCTCCCAAAGCGAAGGAGCCAGGACCCAAAGACCTAGCTGGCCTGAAGGGCCCCCAGGGGGCCCCCAACCAGCCCCTCTCCATTTGGGTCTGGGGGCTTTCGTTGGGCATGTATACCTGAGAAGTACCTGCAAGGTTAGAGTTCGCGGCCCGAGAAGCACTCTCCGGCCAAGATGCCCAACGACCAGCTACAGCTCTGAAACCGAAGAAGCCAGGACCCAAAGACCTATCTGGCCTGGAGGGTCCCCAGGGGGCCCCCAAGCAGCCCCTCTCCATTTGGGTCTGGGGGCTTTCATTGGGCCGGGGACCTGGTAGGTACCTGCAAGTTTGCAGTTGGCGGCCCGAGAAGCACTCTCCGGCCAACATGCCCAACGTCCACCAACACCTCCAAAACAGAAGGAAACAGGACCCAAAGAAATAGCTGGCCTGAAGGGCCCCCAGGGGGCCCCCAAGCAGCCCCTCTCAATTTGGGTCTGGGGGCTTTCGTTGGGACGGGAACCTGGGAGATTCCTGCAAGGTTGCAGTTCGCGGCCCGAGAAGCACTCTCCGGCCAACATGCCCAACTGCAGCAACAGCTCCCAAACCGAAGTAGCCAGGACCCAAAGACGTACTTGGCCTGAAGGCACCCCACGGGGCCCCCAAACAGCCCCTCTCAATTTGGGTCTGGGGGCTTTCGTTGGGCCGGGAACCTGGGAGGTACCTGCAAGGTTGCAGTTCGCGGCCCGAGAAGCACTCTCCGGCCAACATGCCCAACTGCAGCAACAGCTCCCAAACCGAAGTAGCCAGGACCCAAAGACGTACTTGGCCTGAAGGGCCCCCAGGGGGCCCCCAAGCAGCCCCTCTCCATTTGGGTCTGGGGGCTTTCGTTGGGCCGGGAACCTGGGAGATTCCTGCAAGGTTGCAGTTCGCGGCCCGAGAAGCACTCTCCGGCCAACATGCCCAACTGCAGCAACAGCTCCCAAACTGAATGAGCCAGGACAGAAAGACCTAGCTGGCCTGAAGGGCCCCCAGGGGGCCCCCAAGCAGCCCCTCTCCATTTGGGTCTGGGGGCTTTCGTTGGGCCGGGAACCTGGGAGATTCCTGCAAGGTTGCAGTTCGCGGCCCGAGAAGCACTCTCCGGCCAACATGCCCAACTGCAGCAACAGCTCCCAAACCGAAGGAGCCAGGACCCAAAGACCTAGCTGGCCTGAAGGGCCCCCAGGGGGCCCCCAAGCAGCCCCTCTCCATTTGGGTCTGGGGGCTTTAGTTGGGCCGGGAACCTGGGAGGTACCTGCAAGGTTGCAGTTCGCGGCCGGAGAGGCACTCTCCGGCCAACATGCCCAACTGCAGCAACAGCTCCCAAAGCGAAGGAGCCAGGACCCAAAGACCTAGGTGGCCTGAAGGGCTCCCAGGGGGCCCCCAAGCAGCCCCTCTCCATTTGGGTATGGGGGCTTTCGTTGGGCCGGGAACCTGGGAGATTCCTGCAAGGTTGCAGTTCGCGGCCCGAGAAGCACTCTCCGGCCAACATGCCCAACTGCAGCAACAGCTCCCAAAGCGAAGGAGCCAGGACCCAAAGACCTAGCTGGCCTGAAGGGCCCCCAGGGGGCCCCCAAGCAGCCCCTCTCCATTTGGGTCTGGGGGCTTTCGTTGGGCATGTATACCTGAGAAGTACCTGCAAGGTTAGAGTTCGCGGCCCGAGAAGCACTCTCCGGCCAACATGCCCAACGACCAGCTACAGCTCTGAAACCGAAGAAGCCAGGACCCAAAGACCTATCTGGCCTGGAGGGTCCCCAGGGGGCCCCCAAGCAGCCCCTCTCCATTTGGGTCTGGGGGCTTTCGTTGGGCCGGGGACCTGGTAGGTACCTGCAAGTTTGCAGTTGGCGGCCCGAGAAGCACTCTCCGGCCAACATGCCCAACGTCCACCAACAGCTCCAAAACAGAAGGAAACAGGACCCAAAGAAATAGCTGGCCTGAAGGGCCCCCAGGGGGCCCCCAAGCAGCCCCTCTCAATTTGGGTCTGGGGGCTTTCGTTGGGCCGGGAACCTGGGAGATACCTGCAAGGATGCAGTTCGCGGCCCGAGAAGCACTCTCCGGCCAACATGCCCAACTGCAGCAACAGCTCCCAAACCGAAGTAGCCAGGACCCAAAGACGTACTTGGCCTGAAGGGCCCCCAGGGGGCCCCCAAGCAGCCCCTCTCCATTTGGGTCTGGGGGCTTTCGTTGGGCCGGGAACCTGGGAGATTCATGCAAGGTTGCAGTTCGCGGCCCGAGAAGCACTCTCCGGCCAACATGCCCAACTGCAGCAACAGCTCCCAAACCGAAGGAGCCAGGACCCAAAGACCTAGCTGGCCTGAAGGGCCCCCAGGGGGCCCCCAAGCAGCCCCTCTCCATTTGGGTCTGGGGGCTTTCGTTGGGCCGGGAACCTGGGAGGTACCTGCAAGGTTGCAGTTCGCGGCCGGAGAGGCACTCTCCGGCCAACATGCCCAACTGCAGCAACAGCTCCCAAACCGAAGGAGCCAGGACCCAAAGACCTAGCTGGCCTGAAGGGCCCCCAGGGGGCCCCAAGCAGCCCCTCTCCATTTGGGTCTGGGGGCTTTCGTTGGGCATGTATACCTGAGAGGTACCTGCAAGTTTAGAGTTCGCGGCCTGAGAAGCACTCTCCGGCCAACATGCCCAACGACCAGCTACAGCTCTGAAACCGAAGAAGCCAGGACCCAAAGACCTAGCTGGCCTGAAGGGCCCCCAGGGGGCCCCCAAGCAGCCCCTCTCCATTTGGGTCTGGGGGCTTTCGTTGGGCCGGGAACCTGGGAGGTACCTGCAAGTTTGCAGTTGGCGGCCCGAGAAGCACTCTCTGGCCAACATGCCCAACGTCCACCAACAGCTCCAAAACCGATGGAGTCAGGACCCAAAGACCTAGCTGGCCTAGAGGGTCCCCAGGGGGCCCACAAGCAGCCCCTCTCAATTTGGGTCTGGGGGCTTTCGTTGGGCCGGGAACCTGGGAGATTCCTGCAAGGTTGCAGTTGGCGGCCCGAGAAGCACTCTCCGGCCAACATGCCCAACTGCAGCAACAGCTCCCAAACCGAAGGAGCCAGGACCCAAAGACCTAGCTGGCCTGAAGGGCCCCCAGGGGGCCCCCAAGCAGCCCCTCTCCATTTGGGTCTGGGGGCTTTAGTTGGGCCGGGAACCTGGGAGGTACCTGCAAGTTTGCAGTTCGCGGCCGGAGAGGCACTCTCCGGCCAACATGCCCAACTGCAGCAACAGCTCCCAAAGCGAAGGAGCCAGGACCCAAGGACCTATCTGGCCTAGAGGGTCCCCAGGGGGCCCCCAAGCAGCCCCTCTCCATTTGGGTCTGGGGGCTTTCGTTGGGCCGGGAACCTGGGAGGTACCTGCAAGGTTGCAGTTCGCGGCCCGAGAAGCACTCTCCGGCCAACATGCCCAACGTCCACCAACAGCTCCCAAACCGATGGAGCCAGGACCCAAAGACCTAGCTGGCCTGAAGGGCCCCCAGGGGGCCCCCAAGCAGCCCCTCTCAATTTGGGTCTGGGGGCTTTCGTTGGGCCGGGAACCTGGGAGATACCTGCAAGGATGAAGTTCGCGGCCCGAGAAGCACTCTCCGGCCAACATGCCCAACTGCAGCAACAGCTCCCAAACCGAAGGAGCCAGGACCCAAAGACCTAGCTGGCCTGAAGGGCCCACAGGGGGCCCCCAAGCAGCCCCTCTCCATTTGGGTCTGGGGGCTTTCGTTGGGCATGTATACCTGAGAGGTACCTGCACGGTTGCAGTTCGCGGCCCGAGAAGCACTCTCCGGCCAACATGCCAAACGACCAGCTACCGCTCTGAAACCTAAGAAGCCAGGACCCAAAGACCTATCTGGCCTGGAGGGTCCCCAGGGGGCCCCCAAGCAGCCCCTCTCCATTTGGGTCTGGGGGCTTTCGTTGGGCCGGGAACCTGGGAGGTACCTGCAAGGTTGCAGTTGGCGGCCCGAGAAGCACTCTCCGGCCAACATGCCCAACGTCCACCAACACCTCCAAAACAGAAGGAAACAGGACCCAAAGAAATAGCTGGCCTGAAGGGCCCCCAGGGGGCCCCCAAGCAGCCCCTCTCAATTTGGGTCTGGGGGCTTTCGTTGGGACGGGAACCTGGGAGATTCCTGCAAGGTTGCAGTTCGCGGCCCGAGAAGCACTCTCCGGCCAACATGCCCAACTGCAGCAACAGCTCCCAAACCGAAGTAGCCAGGACCCAAAGACGTACTTGGCCTGAAGGCACCCCACGGGGCCCCCAAACAGCCCCTCTCAATTTGGGTCTGGGGGCTTTCGTTGGGCCGGGAACCTGGGAGGTACCTGCAAGGTTGCAGTTCGCGGCCCGAGAAGCACTCTCCGGCCAACATGCCCAACTGCAGCAACAGCTCCCAAACCGAAGGAGCCAGGACCCAAAGACCTAGCTGGCCTGAAGTGCCCCCAGGGGGCCCCCAAGCAGCCCCTCTCAATTTGGGTCTGGGGGTTTTCGTTGGGCCGGGAACCTGGGAGATTCCTGCAAGGTTGCAGTTCGCGGCCCGAGAAGCACTCTCCGGCCAACATGCCCAACTGCAGCAACAGCTCCCAAACTGAATGAGCCAGGACAGAAAGACCTAGCTGGCCTGAAGGGCCCCCAGGGGGCCCCCAAGCAGCCCCTCTCCATTTGGGTCTGGGGGCTTTCGTTGGGCCGGGAACCTGGGAGGTACCTGCCAGGTTGCAGTTCGCGGCCCGAGAAGCACTCTCCGGCCAACATGCCCAACTGCAGCAACAGCTCCCAAAGCGAAGGAGCCAGGACCCAAAGACCTAGCTGGCCTGAAGGGCCCCCAGGGGGCCCCCAAGCAGCCCCTCTCCATTTGGGTCTGGGGGCTTTCGTTGGGCCGGGAACCTGGGAGATTCCTGCAAGGTTGCAGTTCGCGGCCCGAGAAGCACTCTCCGGCCAACATGCCCAACTGCAGCAACAGCTCCCAAACTGAATGAGCCAGGACCCAAAGACCTAGCTGGCCTAGAGGGTCCCCAGGGGGCCCACAAGCAGCCCCTCTCCATTTGGGTCTGGGGGCTTTCGTTGGGCCGGGAACCTGGGAGATTCCTGCAAGGTTGCAGTTCGCGGCCCGAGAAGCACTCTCCGGCCAACATGCCCAACTGCAGCAACAGCTCCCAAACCGAAGGAGCCAGGACCCAAAGACCTAGCTGGCCTGAAGGGCCCCCAGGGGGCCCCCAAGCAGCCCCTCTCCATTTGGGTCTGGGGGCTTTAGTTGGGCCGGGAACCTGGGAGGTACCTGCAAGTTTGCAGTTCGCGGCCGGAGAGGCACTCTCGAGCCAACATGCCCAACTGCAGCAACAGCTCCCAAAGCGAAGGAGACAGGACCCAAGGACCTAGCTGGCCTAGAGGGTCCCCAGGGGGCCCCCAAGCAGCCCCTCTCCATTTGGGTCTGGGGGCTTTCGTTGGGCCGGGAACCTGGGAGGTACCTGCAAGGTTGCAGTTCGCGGCCCGAGAAGCACTCTCCGGCCAACATGCCCAACGTCCACCAACAGCTCCCAAACCGATGGAGCCAGGACCCAAAGACGTAGCTGGCCTGAAGGGCCCCCAGGGGGCCCCCAAGCAGCCCCTCTCAATTTGGGTCTGGGGGCTTTCGTTGGGCCGGGAACCTGGGAGATACCTGCAAGGTTGCAGTTCGCGGCCCGAGAAGCACTCTCCGGCCAACATGCCCAACTGCAGCAACAGCTCCCAAACTGAAGGAGCCAGGACCCAAAGACCTAGCTGGCCTGAAGGGCCACCAGGGGGCCCCCAAGCAGCCCCTCTCCATTTGGGTCTGGGGGCTTTCGTTGGGCATGTATACCTGAGAGGTACCTGCAAGGTTGCAGTTCGCGGCCCGAGAAGCACTCTCCGGCCAACATGCCCAACGACCAGCTACAGCTCTGAAACGTAAGAAGCCAGGACCCAAAGACCTATCTGGCCTGGAGGGTCCCCAGGGGGCCCCCAAGCAGCCCCTCTCCATTTGGGTCTGGGGGCTTTCGTTGGGCCGGGAACCTGGGAGGTACCTGCAAGGTTGCAGTTGGCGGCCCGAGAAGCACTCTCCGGCCAACATGCCCAACGTCCACCAACACCTCCAAAACAGAAGGAAACAGGACCCAAAGAAATAGCTGGCCTGAAGGGCCCCCAGGGGGCCCCCAAGCAGCCCCTCTCCATTTGGGTCTGGGGGCTTTCGTTGGGCCGGGAACCTGGGAGATTCCTGCAAGGTTGCAGTTCGCGGCCCGAGAAGCACTCTCCGGCCAACATGCCCAACTGCAGCAACAGCTCCCAAACCGAAGTAGCCAGGACCCAAATACGTTCTTGGCCTGAAGGCACCCCAGGGGGCCCCCAAACAGCCCCTCTCAATTTGGGTCTGGGGGCTTTCGTTGGGCCGGGAACCTGGGAGGTACCTGCAAGGTTGCAGTTCGCGGCCCGAGAAGCACTCTCCGGCCAACATGCTCAACTGCAGCAACAGCTCCCAAACCGAAGGAGCCAGGACCCAAAGACCTAGCTGGCCTGAAGTGCCCCCAGGGGGCCCACAAGCAGCCCCTCTCCATTTGGGTCTGGGGGCTTTCGTTGGGCCGGGAACCTGGGAGATTCCTGCAAGGTTGCAGTTCGCGGCCCGAGAAGCACTCTCCGACCAACATGCCCAACTGCAGCAACAGCTCCCAAAGCGAAGGAACCAGGACCCAAAGACCTAGCTGGCCTGAAGGGCCCCCAGGGGGCCCCCAAGCAGCCCCTCTCCATTTGGGTCTGGGGGCTTTCGTTGGGCCGGGAACCTGGGAGATTCCTGCAAGGTTGCAGTTCGCGGCCCGAGAAGCACTCTCCGGCCAACATGCCCAACGACCAGCTACAGCTCTGAAACCGAAGAAGCCAGGACCCAAAGACCTAGCTGGCCTAGAGGGTCCCCAGGGGGCCCGCAAGCAGCCCCTCTCAATTTGGGTCTGGGGGCTTTCGTTGGGCCGGGAACCTGGGAGATTCATGCAAGGTTGCAGTTCGCGGCCCGAGAAGCACTCTCCGGCCAACATGCCCAACTGCAGCAACAGCTCCCAAACCGAAGGAGCCAGGACCCAAAGACCTAGCTGGACTGAAGGGCCCCCAGGGGGCCCCCAAGCAGCCCCTCTCCATTTGGGTCTGGGGGCTTTAGTTGGGCCGGGAACCTGGGAGGTACCTGCAAGGTTGCAGTTCGCGGCCGGAGAGGCACTCTCCGGCCAACATGCCCAACTGCAGCAACAGCTCCCAAAGCGAAGGAGCCAGGACCCAAAGACCTAGCTGGCCTGAAGGGCCCCCAGGGGGCCCCAAGCAGCCCCTCTCCATTTGGGTCTGGGGGCTTTCGTTGGGCATGTATACCTGAGAGGTACCTGCAAGGTTAGAGTTCGCGGCCTGAGAAGCACTCTCCGGCCAACATGCCCAACGACCAGCTACAGCTCTGAAACCGAAGAAGCCAGGACCCAAAGACCTATCTGGCCTGGAGGGTCCCCAGGGGGCACCCAAGCAGCCCCTCTCCATTTGGGTCTGGGGGCTTTCGTTGGGCCGGGAACCTGGGAGGTACCTGCAAGGTTGCAGTTCGCGGCCCGAGAAGCACTCTCCGGCCAACATGCCCAACGTCCACCAACAGCTCCAAAACAGAAGGAAACAGGACCCAAAGAAATAGCTGGCCTGAAGGGCCCCCAGGGGGCCCCCAAGCAGCCCCTCTCCATTTGGGTCTGGGGGCTTTCGTTGGGCCGGGAACCTGGGAGGTACCTGCCAGGTTGCAGTTCGCGGCCCGAGAAGCACTCTCCGGCCAACATGCCCAACTGCAGCAACAGCTCCCAAACTGAAGGAGCCAGGACCCAAAGACCTAGCTGGCCTAGAGGGTCCCCAGGGGGCACCCAAGCAGCCCCTCTCCATTTGGGTCTGGGGGCTTTCGTTGGGCCGGGAACCTGGGAGGTACCTGCAAGGATGCAGTTCGCGGCCCGAGAAGCACTCTCCGGCCAACATGCCCAACTGCAGCAACAGCTCCCAAAGCGAAGGAGCCAGGACCCAAAGACCTAGCTGGCCTGAAGGGCCCCCATGGGGCCCCCAAGCAGCCCCTCTCCATTTGGGTCTGGGGGCTTTCGTTGGGCATGTATACCTGAGAGGTACCTGCAAGGTTAGAGTTCGCGGCCTGAGAAGCACTCTCCGGCCAACATGCCCAACGACCAGCTACAGCTCTGAAACCGAAGAAGCCAGGACCCAAAGACCTATCTGGCCTGGAGGGTCCCCAGGGGGCACCCAAGCAGCCCCTCTCCATTTGGGTCTGGGGGCTTTCGTTGGGCCGGGAACCTGGGAGGTACCTGCAAGGTTGCAGTTCGCGGCCCGAGAAGCACTCTCCGGCCAACATGCCCAACGTCCACCAACAGCTCCAAAACAGAAGGAAACAGGACCCAAAGAAATAGCTGGCCTGAAGGGCCCCCAGGGGGCCCCCAAGCAGCCCCTCTCAATTTGGGTCTGGGGGCTTTCGTTGGGCCGGGAACCTGGGAGGTACCTGCAAGGTTGAAGTTCGCGGCCCGAGAAGCACTCTCCGGCCAACATGCCCAACTGCAGCAACAGCTCCCAAACTGAAGGAGCCAGGACCCAAAGACCTAGCTGGCCTAGAGGGTCCCCAGGGGGCACCCAAGCAGCCCCTCTCCATTTGGGTCTGGGGGCTTTTGTTGGGCCGGGAACCTGGGAGGTACCTGCAAGGATGCAGTTCGCGGCCCGAGAAGCACTCTCCGGCCAACATGCCCAACTGCAGCAACAGCTCCCAAAGCGAAGGAGCCAGGACCCAAAGACCTAGCTGGCCTGAAGGGCCCCCATGGGGCCCCCAAGCAGCCCCTCTCAATTTGGGTCTGGGGGCTTTCGTCGGGCCGGGAACCTGGGAGGTACCTGCAAGGTTGCAGTTCGCGGCCCGAGAAGCACTCTCCGGCCAACATGCCCAACTGCAGCAACAGCTCCGAAACTGAATGAGCCAGGACAGAAAGACCTAGCTGGCCTGAAGGGCCCCCAGGGGGCCCCCAAGCAGCCCCTCTCCATTTGGGTCTGGGGGCTTTCGTTGGGCATGGAACCTGGGAGGTACCTGCAAGTTTGCAGTTGGCGGCCCGAGAAGCACTCTCCGGCCAACATGCCCAACGTCCACCAACAGCTCCAAAACAGAAGGAACCAGGACCCAAAGAAATAGCTGGCCTGGAGAGTCCCCAGGTGGCCCGCAAGCAGCCCCTTTCCATTTGGTTCTGGGGGCTTTCGTTGGGCCGGGAACCTGGGAGGTACCTGCAAGGTTGCAGTTCGCGGCCCGAGAAGCACTCTCCGGCCAACATGCCCAACTGCAGCAACAGCTCCCAAAGCGAAGGAGCCAGGACCCAAAGACGTAGTTGGCCTGAATGGACCCCAGGGGGCCCCCAAACAGCCCCTCTCAATTTGGGTCTGGGGGCTTTCGTTGGGCCGGGAACCTGGGAGGTACCTGCAAGGTTGCAGTTCGCGGCCCGAGAAGCACTCTCCGGCCAACATGCCCAACGTCCACCAACAGCTCCCAAACCGAAGGAGCCAGAACCCAAAGACCTAGCTGGCCTGAAGTGCCCCGAGGGGGCCCCCAAGCAGCCCCTCTCAATTTGGGTCTGGGGGCTTTCGTTGGGCCGGGAACCTGGGAGATTCATGCAAGGTTGCAGTTCGCGGCCCGAGAAGCACTCTCCGGCCAACATGCCCAACGTCCACCAACAGCTCCCAAACCGAAGGAGCCAGGACCCAAAGACCTAGCTGGCCTGAAGGGCCCACAGGGGGCCCCCAAGCAGCCCCTCTCCATTTGGGTCTGGGGGCTTTCGTTGGGCATGTATACCTGAGAGGTACCTGCAAGGTTAGAGTTCGCGGCCCGAGAAGCACTCTCCGGCCAACATGCCCAACGACCATCTACAGCTCTGAAACCTAAGAAGCCAGGACCCAAAGACCTATCTGGCCTGGAGGGTCCCCAGGGGGCCCCCAAGCAGCCCCTCTCCATTTGAGTCTGGGGGCTTTCGTTGGGCCGGGAACCTGGGAGGTACCTGCAAGGTTGCAGTTGGCGGCCCGAGAAGCACTCTCCGGCCAACATGCCCAACGTCCACCAACAGCTCCAAAACAGAAGGAACCAGGACCCAAAGAAATAGCTGGCCTGATGGGCCCCCAGGGGGCCCCCAAGCAGCCCCTCTCAATTTGGGTCTGGGGGCTTTCGTTGGGCCGGGAACCTGGGAGGTACCTGCAAGGTTGCAGTTCGCGGCCCGAGAAGCACTCTCCGGCCAACATGCCCAACTGCAGCAACAGCTCCCAAACTGAATGAGCCAGGATCCAAAGACGTACTTGGCCTGAAGGCACCCCAGGGGGCCCCCAAACAGCCCCTCTCAATTTGGGTCTGGGGGCTTTCGTTGGGCCGGGAACCTGGGAGGTACCTGCAAGGTTGCAGTTCGCGGCCCGAGAAGCACTCTCCGGCCAACATGCCCAACTGCAGCAACAGCTCCCAAACCGAAGTAGCCAGGATCCAAAGACGTACTTGGCCTGAAGGCACCCCAGGGGGCCCCCAAACAGCCCCTCTCAATTTGTGTCTGGGGGCTTTCGTTGGGCCGGGAACCTGGGAGGTACCTGCAAGGTTGCAGTTCGCGGCCCGAGAAGCACTCTCCGGCCAACATGCCCAACTGCAGCAACAGCTCCCAAACTGAAGGAGCCAGGACCCAAAGACCTAGCTGGCCTAGAGGGTCCCCAGGGGGCCCCCAAACAGCCCCTCTCAATTTGGGTCTGGGGGCTTTCGTTGGGCCGGGAACCTGGGAGGTACCTGCCAGGTTGCAGTTCGCGGCCCGAGAAGCACTCTCCGGCCAACATGCCCAACTGCAGCAACAGCTCCCAAAGCGAAGGAGCCAGGACCCAAAGACCTAGCTGGCCTGAAGGGCCCCCAGGGGGCACCCAAGCAGCCCCTCTCCATTTGGGTCTGGGGGCTTTCGTTGGGCCGGGAACCTGGGAGATTCCTGCAAGGTTGCAGTTCGCGGCCCGAGAAGCACTCTCCGGACAACATGCCCAACGTCCAGCAACAGCTCCCAAAGCGAAGGAACCAGGACCCAAAGACATAGCTGGCCTGAAGTGCCCACAGGGGGCCCCCAAGCAGCCCCTCTCCATTTGGGTCTGGGGGCTTTCGTTGGGCCGGGAACCTGGGAGATTCCTGCAAGGTTGCAGTTGGCGGCCCGAGAAGCACTCTCCGGCCAACATGCCCAACTGCAGCAACAGCTCCCAAACTGAATGAGCCAGGACAGAAAGACCTAGCTGGCCTGAAGGGCCCCCAGGGGGCCCCCAAGCAGCCCCTCTCAATTTGGGTCTGGGGGCTTTCGTTGGGCCGGGAACCTGGGAGATTCCTGCAAGGTTGCAGTTCGCGGCCCGAGAAGCACTCTCCGGCCAACATGCCCAACTGCAGCAACAGCTCCCAAAGCGAAGGAGCCAGGACCCAAAGACCTAGCTGGCCTGAAGGGCCCCGAGGGGGCCCCCAACCAGCCCCTCTCCATTTGGGTCTGGGGGCTTTCGTTGGGCATGTATACCTGAGAAGTACCTGCAAGGTTAGAGTTCGCGGCCCGAGAAGCACTCTCCGGCCAAGATGCCCAACGACCAGCTACAGCTCTGAAACCGAAGAAGCCAGGACCCAAAGACCTATCTGGCCTGGAGGGTCCCCAGGGGGCCCCCAAGCAGCCCCTCTCCATTTGGGTCTGGGGGCTTTCATTGGGCCGGGGACCTGGTAGGTACCTGCAAGTTTGCAGTTGGCGGCCCGAGAAGCACTCTCCGGCCAACATGCCCAACGTCCACCAACAGCTCCAAAACAGAAGGAAACAGGACCCAAAGACCTAGCTGGCCTGAAGGGCCCCCAGGGGGCCCCCAAGCAGCCCCTCTCAATTTGGGTCTGGGGGCTTTCGTTGGGCCGGGAACCTGGGAGGAACCTGCAAGGTTGCAGTTCGCGGCCCGAGAAGCACTCTCCGGCCAACATGCCCAACTGCAGCAACAGCTCCCAAACCGAAGGAACCAGGACCCAAAGACGTACTTGGCCTGAAGGGCCCCCAGGGGGCCCCCAAGCAGCCCCTCTCCATTTGGGTCTGGGGGCTTTCGTTGGGCCGGGAACCTGGGAGATTCCTGCAAGGTTGCAGTTCGCGGCCCGAGAAGCACTCTCCGGCCAACATGCCCAACTGCAGCAACAGCTCCCAAACTGAATGAGCCAGGACAGAAAGACCTAGCTGGCCTGAAGGGCCCCCAGGGGGCCCCCAAGCAGCCCCTCTCCATTTGGGTCTGGGGGCTTTCGTTGGGCCGGGAACCTGGGAGATTCCTGCAAGGTTGCAGTTCGCGGCCCGAGAAGCACTCTCCGGCCAACATGCCCAACTGCAGCAACAGCTCCCAAAGCGAAGGAGCCAGGACCCAAAGACCTAGCTGGCCTGAAGGGCCCCCAGGGGGCCCCCAACCAGCCCCTCTCCATTTGGGTCTGGGGGCTTTCGTTGGGCATGTATACCTGAGAAGTACCTGCAAGGTTAGAGTTCGCGGCCCGAGAAGCACTCTCCGGCCAACATGCCCAACGACCAGCTACAGCTCTGAAACCGAAGAAGCCAGGAACCAAAGACCTATCTGGCCTGGAGGGTCCCCAGGGGGCCCCCAAGCAGCCCCTCTCCATTTGGGTCTGGGGGCTTTCGTTGGGCCGGGGACCTGGTAGGTACCTGCAAGTTTGCAGTTGGCGGCCCGAGAAGCACTCTCCGGCCAACATGCCCAACGTCCACCAACAGCTCCAAAACAGAAGGAAACAGGACCCAAAGACCTAGCTGTCCTGAAGGGCCCCCAGGGGGCCCCCAAGCAGCCCCTCTCAATTTGGGTCTGGGGGCTTTCGTTGGGCCGGGAACCTGGGAGGAACCTGCAAGGTTGCAGTTCGCGGCCCGAGAAGCACTCTCCGGCCAACATGCCCAACTGCAGCAACAGCTCCCAAACCGAAGGAGCCAGGACCCAAAGACGTACTTGGCCTGAAGGGACCCCAGGGGGCCCCCAAACAGCCCCTCTCAATTTGGGTCTGGGGGCTTTCGTTGGGCCGGGAACCTGGGAGGTACCTGCAAGGTTGCAGTTCGCGGCCCGAGAAGCACTCTCCGGCCAACATGCCCAACTGCAGCAACAGCTCCCAAACCGAAGGAGCCAGGACCCAAAGACCTAGCTGGCCTGAAGGGCCCCCAGGGGGCCCCCAAGCAGCCCCTCTCAATTTGGGTCTGGGGGCTTTCGTTGGGCCGGAATCCTGGGAGGTACCTGCAAGGTTGCAGTTCGCGGCCCGAGAAGCACTCTCCGGCCAACATGCCCAACTGCAGCAACAGCTCCCAAAGCGAAGGAGCCAGGACCCAAAGACCTAGCTGGCCTGAAGGGCCCCCAGGGGACCACCAAGCAGCCCCTCTCCATTTGGGTCTGGGGGCTTTCGTTGGGCCGGGAACCTGGGAGGTACCTGCAAGGTTGCAGTTCGCGGCCGGAGAGGCACTCTCCGGCCAACATGCCCAACTGCAGCAACAGCTCCCAAAGCGAAGGAGCCAGGACCCAAAGACCTAGCTGGCCTGAAGGGCCCCCAGGGGGCCCCCAAGCAGCCCCTCTCCATTTGGGTCTGGGGGCTTTCGTTGGGCGGCAACCTGGGAGATTCCTGCAAGGTTGCAGTTCGCGGCCCGAGAAGCACTCTCCGGCCAACATGCCCAACTGCAGCAACAGCTCCCAAACTGAATGAGCCAGGACAGAAAGACCTAGCTGGCCTGAAGGGCCCCCAGGGGGCCCCCAAGCAGCCCCTCTCCATTTGGGTCTGGGGGCTTTCGTTGGGCCGGGAACCTGGGAGATTCCTGCAAGGTTGCAGTTCGCGGCCCGAGAAGCACTCTCCGGCCAACATGCCCAACTGCAGCAACAGCTCCCAAACCGAAGGAGCCAGGACCCAAAGACCTAGCTGGCCTGAATGGCCCCCAGGGGGCCCCCAAGCAGCCCCTCTCCATTTGGGTCTGGGGGCTTTAGTTGGGCCGGGAACCTGGGAGGTACCTGCAAGGTTGCAGTTCGCGGCCGGAGAGGCACTCTCGGGCCAACATGCCCAACTGCAGCAACAGCTCCCAAAGCGAAGGAGCCAGGACCCAAAGACCTAGGTGGCCTGAAGGGCCCCCAGGGGGCCCCCAAGCAGCCCCTCTCAATTTGGGTCTGGGGGCTTTCGTTGGGCCGGGAACCTGGGAGATTCCTGCAAGGTTGCAGTTCGCGGCCCGAGAAGCACTCTCCGGCCAACATGCCCAACTGCAGCAACAGCTCCCAAACTGAATGAGCCAGGACAGAAAGACCTAGCTGGCCTGAAGGGCCCCCAGGGGGCCCCCAAGCAGCCCCTCTCCATTTGGGTCTGGGGGCTTTCGTTGGGCCGGGAACCTGGGAGATTCATGCAAGGTTGCAGTTCGCGGCCCGAGAAGCACTCTCCGACCAACATGCCCAACTGCAGCAACAGCTCCCAAAGCGAAGGAGCCAGGACCCAAAGACCTAGCTGGCCTGAAGGGCCCCCAGGGGGCCCCCAAGCAGCCCCTCTCCATTTGGGTCTGGGGGCTTTAGTTGGGCCGGGAACCTGGGAGGTACCTGCAAGTTTGCAGTTCGCGGCCGGAGAGGCACTCTCCGGCCAACATGCCCAACTGCAGCAACAGCTCCCAAAGCGAAGGAGCCAGGACCCAAGGACCTATCTGGCCTAGAGGGTCCCCAGGGGGCCCCCAAGCAGCCCCTCTCCATTTGGGTCTGGGGGCTTTCGTTGGGCCGGGAACCTGGGAGGTACCTGCAAGGTTGCAGTTCGCGGCCCGAGAAGCACTCTCCGGCCAACATGCCCAACGTCCACCAACAGCTCCCAAACCGATGGAGCCAGGACCCAAAGACCTAGCTGGCCTGAAGGGCCCCCAGGGGGCCCCCAAGCAGCCCCTCTCCATTTGGGTCTGGGGGCTTTCGTTGGGCCGGGAACCTGGGAGATACCTGCAAGGATGAAGTTCGCGGCCCGAGAAGCACTCTCCGGCCAACATGCCCAACTGCAGCAACAGCTCCCAAACCGAAGGAGCCAGGACCCAAAGACCTAGCTGGCCTGAAGGGCCCCCAGGGGGCCCCCAAGCAGCCCCTCTCCATTTGGGTCTGGGGGCTTTCGTTGGGCATGTATACCTGAGAGGTACCTGCACGGTTGCAGTTCGCGGCCCGAGAATCACTCTCCGGCCAACATGCCAAACGACCAGCTACAGCTCTGAAACCTAAGAAGCCAGGACCCAAAGACCTATCTGGCCTGGAGGGTCCCCAGGGGGCCCCCAAGCAGCCCCTCTCCATTTGGGTCTGGGGGCTTTCGTTGGGCCGGGAACCTGGGAGGTACCTGCAAGGTTGCAGTTGGCGGCCCGAGAAGCACTCTCCGGCCAACATGCCCAACGTCCACCAACACCTCCAAAACAGAAGGAAACAGGACCCAAAGAAATAGCTGGCCTGAAGGGCCCCCAGGGGGCCCCCAAGCAGCCCCTCTCAATTTGGGTCTGGGGGCTTTCGTTGGGACGGGAACCTGGGAGATTCCTGCAAGGTTGCAGTTCGCGGCCCGAGAAGCACTCTCTAGCCAACATGCCCAACTGCAGCAACAGCTCCCAAACCGAAGTAGCCAGGACCCAAAGACGTACTTGGCCTGAAGGCACCCCACGGGGCCCCCAAACAGCCCCTCTCAATTTGGGTCTGGGGGCTTTCGTTGGGCCGGGAACCTGGGAGGTACCTGCAAGGTTGCAGTTCGCGGCCCGAGAAGCACTCTCCGGCCAACATGCCCAACTGCAGCAACAGCTCCCAAACCGAAGTAGCCAGGACCCAAAGACGTACTTGGCCTGAAGGGCCCCCAGGGGGCCCCCAAGCAGCCCCTCTCCATTTGGGTCTGGGGGCTTTCGTTGGGCCGGGAACCTGGGAGATTCCTGCAAGGTTGCAGTTCGCGGCCCGAGAAGCACTCTCCGGCCAACATGCCCAACTGCAGCAACAGCTCCCAAACTGAATGAGCCAGGACAGAAAGACCTAGCTGGCCTGAAGGGCCCCCAGGG
>NW_028168819.1:0-19598 GCF_964237585.1 Gallinula chloropus
AAGACAACAGGCACACGGGAAGAAGCGGCGTCCGGTTGTCCACAAAGTGCGACTGTACAGAGGAGGAACCAGACCCAACACCCCCCAACCCCCCCCCCCCCAGATACAACAGTCTGAGCGCAGGGGCCGCGGTGGGGCAGGGGGGGATGTGGGGGTCTGACAGGTGGCCAGAACCACACCCAACCCACCCAACACCACCCAACCCAACTCAACAACCCAGCCCAGCTCCACCCAACTCAACAACCCAACTCAACAACCCAACTCAACAACCCAACTCAACAACCCAACTCAACAACCCAACTCAACAACCCAACTCAACAACCCAACTCAACAACCCAACTCAACAACCCAGCCCAGCTCCACCCAACTCAACTCCATCCCACCCAACTCAACAGCCCAACTCAACAACCCAACCCAACAACCCAACTCAACAACCCAGCTCCACCCAACCCAACTCAACTCCACAACTCAACTCCATCCCACCCAACTCAACAGCCCAACCCAACTCAACAACCCAACTCAACAGCCCAGCCCAACCCAACTCAACAACCCAACTCAACAGCCCAACCCAACTCAACAACCCAACTCAACAGCCCAGCCCAACCCAACTCAACAACCCAACTCAACAGCCCAACCCAACTCAACTCCACCAAACTCAACAACCCAACTCAACCCCTCCCAACCCAACTCCACCCAGGTCCACCCAACCCAAAACAACCCAACTCAACGTCACCCAACTCATTCAACCCAACTCAATCAACCCAACTCAACCCACCCCCTCCCCACCCACCTCAAGTCAAGGTGCTCTTGCCTCACCGGGACCGGTTGTGAGCTACAACCCAACCCAACAGCATCAAACCAAAGCCCAACCAGGGCTCGGTTGTACCAACACCCCTTCCAGAACCATCCACCGGCTCCAACCAGCCGGGGTGCTCGTTACGGGAAGCGATCCCGGGGTGCTTGTGCCATGCGCTACAGTCGGCCTGGACGGCTACAGCGTGACGGCTGCGTGGGGAACAACCGCCTGTGGCACCCCCCCTGCCTGTCCTGGGGCCTGATCCTGTGTCATCCTCCCTGCCACCACCGCGTCGGAGCACCGGCGCTGCCTACAGCGGGTTGAGGGGGGGTGGGGGGTTGGTTGCTACACCCACCTCCGGTTGTGCGCAACAACCCCACAGCGCGTGGGGCCACTGGGGGAGGCGGTGGAGGGGGGCAGGGGGGACACACACACACATCACGTGGGGTGTAGCAGGGATGGGATGGAGGAGAAGACAGCGGGACTGTCCGACTGTTGCTACAACAGGAGCAGGAAGGGAGACGGGGCGGCTGTTGGGGATGACTGTAGGGGAGACAGGATGGCTGTTGGGGGGGGGGGCAAAGCTGGAGGGAGGGGGGTTTTCTACATCATTAACTCAGCCCTCGTTAATGCCTCACACCCCCCTCATTAATTAAGACCCCCCCCTCTTCTCCCCCTCCCACCCCATAATTTCCCCCCTGACAACAGTCGGAGGGTGGGCGACACCCCCTTTGCCAGCCCTTCCCCCCCCCCCCCCCGGGGTTAAGATAACGAGCATCATTAGAAAAGCAATTAATGAGGTGAAAGAGGCCACGCCCCCTCACCTGGCCCCACCCCCACCCCGCCCACCCCTCCCCCACCCCGCTCAGCTCCTCCCCCCCCTCGAGGGGTGGGGGGAGGGGGTCACTTGTAGAGCAGATGGACGCGGCTCCCGTCGCAGTTGCCCCTCCCCAGCTTGTCCGCCTGTTCCGACACCAGGCAGCGCACCAGGGGCAGGTTGGGCTGGTAGAAGGGGGCCGGGGGGGCGGGGGCGGAGCTCAACCCCACCCCAAAGTGGTTGTCGGCTTCCCGGGAAGGGTTGGACGACTGTCGGCGGGACCGGAGCTGTTGGCGGTCGTGGAGTTGTTGGCGGAGCTCGGAGACACGTTCCTCCTTCTGTAGGGTGATGGGTTTTAGGGGGGGGGGTGGTTGTTGGGTCAGGTACCACCCCAATGACCTTTTAGGGGTGTTGTCACCCCCACACCCCTCCCATGTCACCCCCACGTTGGGGTGTTGGTGCCCCAATGGTGATCTAGCGCTGTTGGCGCGGGTGGAACACGGTGAAGCTACAACCCTGAAACTACAACCCTGAAACTACAGCCCTGAAGCTACAACCCTGAAGCTACAGCCCTGAAGCTACAACCCTGAAACTACAACCCTGAAACTACAACCCTGAAGCTACAACCCTGAAGCTACAACCCTGAAGCTACAGCCCTGAAGCTACAACCCTGAAACTACAACCCTGAAGCTACAACCCTGAAGCTACAGCCCTGAAACTACAACCCTGAAACTACAACCCTGAAACTACAACCCTGAAGCTACAGCCCTGAAGCTACAGCCCTGAAGCTACAACCCTGAAACTACAGCCCTGAAGCTACAGCCCTGAAGCTACAGCCCACCTCCACGGGGTGTCCCCACCCCAACCCCCCCCCTTTGGAGGTGTCCCCGTGTCCCCCCACCCATCACCCCACCTCAGCGATGATCTTCTCCAGCTCCCGGTTCTCCTTCTCCAACAGCCGCGACTTCTCCTCCTCGTTGTTGTTGGTGGACGACCCCGTCTTCATGGTGTCCTGCTGCTCCGACTGCCACTCGCCCCGGGTGATCAGGCGCCGCATCTGGGTGGCAACACCCCACCCCCCCCCAAGCGTGTCAACACCCTCACCTGACTGTCCCCCCCACCCATGACCACCATGGCCAACACCATGACCCTACAGCAGAAGACACCCCCTGACTGTGCCCCCCATGACCACCATGGCCAACACCGTGACCCCCTGACTGTCCCCCCACACACACACACCCCCCCATGACCACCATGGCCAACACCATCACCCTACAGCAGAAGACACCCCCTCACTGTCCCCCCACATCCAACACCCCCTCCCCATGACCACCATGGCCAACACCATCACCCTACAGCAGAGAACACCCCCTCACTGTCCGTCCCCCCCCATGACCACCATGGCCAACACCACCACCCTACAGCAGAAGACACCCCCTGACTGTCCCCCACATCCAACAACCTCCCCATGACCACCATGGCCAACACCATGACCCCACAGCAGAGGACACCCCCTGACTGTCCCCCCCCACCCCCTGACCACCATGGCCAACACCATCACCCTACAGCAGAAGACACCCCCTGACTGTCCTCCCATGACCACCATGGCCAACACCATCACCCTACAGCACAAGACACCCCCTCACTGTCCCCCACATCCAACACCCCCCCCATGACCACCATGGCCAACACCATCACCCTACAGCAGAAGACACCCCCTCACTGTGCCCCCCATGACCACCATGGCCAACACCATCACCCCACAGCAGAAGACACCCCACCCCCCACAGCGATAGCGGCAACACCTCGCCCAGGCACCGGTGGGTGTAGGACACCCATCCCTTACCCCCTACACCCCAAAAGTCACACCCTGACCCCCCCACCACCCCCCTCACGGGGACCTTGGGGACGAAGAGCACGACCAGGGTGATGTAGGAGGAGAAGACGACGGCCAAGGAGGCGAAGGCGAAGGCTGCGTCCTGCTGGCTGCTGAGGATCATGGTGACGGGCGCCGTGATCAGGCACAGCACCTGGGGGAGGGGAGGGGGTGAGAGGGCAGAGGGAGGGGTTTTGGGGCGGGGGGCTGCGAGGGGGAGGTGGGGAAGGGGTGTACACAGCCCCCCTGAGCTCACAGCCACGTTGTAGATGGCCATGCCCACTGCCCGGTGGTCGTTGATCTTCTCCGTGGAGACGCTCTTGGTCTCGTAGGCCAAGAAGATGCCCAGGAGCAGCAGCAGCCCCTTGAAGCCGTAAAAGATTCCTGGGGGGAGGGGAAAAACATGGGGGAGGGGGTCAAAGGTGAGACCCCCACCCCACCCAACCCACCCACCCACCTCGCTTGGGGTGGGGGGAGCTGTGGGTGGTCAAGGCGCCTTGGTTGCCCCATGGATGTCTCTCCTCCCCCCTAATCGTGCTTGTAGACCCCACCCCAAGTTCAGCCCTGGTCCTCTCTCACATGTGCCCCCCTCCCCCAGCCTGGACAACCCCCCCCCCCCATCCCAAAAGCCCCCCCCCCCAAGCCCACCAAGCCAGGTGTTCATCTTGGTGGAGCTGCAGTGCTCCAGCTGGGGCAGGATGGAGACGTCGGTGTCCGTCTTGGGCTCCTCCTTGGTGAACTCCTGGGGGGGGGGGGGGAGATGGGTGAGGGGGAGGGGAGATGGGTGGGGGGGAGGGGAGATGGAGGGGGGTGTGGGGATGAGGATATATGGGGTGGAGGAGAAAGGGGCCACCCCAAAGATGTCCCCAACACAACGTCCCCACCCAACTCAAGGGCATCCCCAGCACCAGCATCTCCTGCAAGGGGGTGAACACCCCCCCCCCCCCCCCCCTCAGCAGCACCCCAACACCCTGAGCACCCTTCACCCCCCTCCAAGACCCCCCCCTCCTCACCTCGATGGTGCGGTGCAGGGGGTCCACGATCTGCCAGATGATCAGGGTCACCACGTCCAGCCCCACCAGCAGCCCCACGGTGGCGTAGAGCTTCCAGGGCTCCAGGGTCTGGGGGTGTTGGGGGGACAACAGGCGGTCACAGCCCCTCTGCCAGGTGTCACAGCACCCCCGGCGCACCCCTGCAGCCCTCCCCTCACCTTCCTCTTCTCCTTCTTCTCCTCCTTCTTGGTGAAGACCGTGTGGACCCACCAGATCTTGGTGAACATGCTGCCGTAGGCCAGGCTGAACCCCAGCCCGAGGAGCCACAGCCGCGCCTGGACGGGGGGGTTCCAGGGGTTGGGAAGGGCTGGTTGTACCCCCCCCACCCCCCCCACCTCCCCCATGGACCTCACACCCCACCAACCCCCCCCTTGATGAACCCCCTTGGAGACCCCCCCACCCCTACAACCCAACTGGTGTCCCCACACCGGCAGCGCCGCCTGTGCCTCCGCCAGCTGTCCCAGCTTCTGGGTGACTCCCCTCAGCTCCAGCTGTACCCCACCCAGGTCCTGCTGACCCCCCAAAAGGTCCTGCTGACCCCCCCCCAGGCCCCTACCTGGCAGACGAAGGGGAAGAGCCCCGGCCCGATGTGGTAACCGTCCAGCCCCAGGGGGAAGACGGCGGCGAGCGCCAGGGTACAGCCCACGGCTGTCATGTTGTTCAGGTAGGGCTGGGAGTTCTGGATGTACCTGCCAGAGGGGTGACAAGAGGGTGGGGGGGTTGGGGGGGGGGGGTGTCACCCCGGCCGTGGGTGGTGGTGGGACAAGAGACGTCCCTCTAACCCAACAGGGGCAGACAAGGGGCTGCAGCCCAACTCTTGGCGTCACCCGGAGCTCCTGCAGCCCGCGAGGGGCAACTGGAGGGTCTCCCAGTGGTGTCACCACTGGAGGAGGAGAGCAGAGCAGGCTCGGGGGGGCACCCAGGGGTGCTGGGGGGGGGCTCAGGGGGGCACCCAGCGGGGCTCAGGGGGGCACCCAGGGGTGCTGGGGGGGGGCTCAGGGGGGCACCCAGCGGGGCTCAGGGGGGCACCCAGGGGTGGGGTGGGGGCTCAGGGGGGCACCCAGCGGGGCTCAGGGGGGCACCCGGGGTGCTGGGGGGGCTCAGGGGGGCACCCAGCGGGGCTCAGGGGGGCACCCAGGGGTGCTGGTGGGGCTCAGGGGGGCACCCAGCGGGGCTCAGGGGGGCACCCGGGGTGCTGGGGGGGCTCAGGGGGGCACCTAGCGGGGCTCGGGGGGGCACCCAGGGGTGGGGTGGGGGCTCAGGGGGGTACCCATGGGTGCTGGGGGGGGTCCCGGGGGGGGTCATGGGTCTCCCATGGGTGCTGGGGGGTCCCGGGGGGGGGGGGGTGGTCAGGGGTCTCCCATGGGTGCTGGGGGAGGGGTCCCGGGGGGAGTGTCAGGGGTCTCCCATGGGTGCTGGGGGGGGTCCTGGGGGGGGGGTCAGGGGTCTCCCATGCGGGGCTCAGGGGGGCACCCAGGGGTGGGGTCTCAAGGGGGCACCCAGCGGGGCTCAGGGGGGCACCCAGGGGTGCTGGGGGGGGGGGGCTCAGGGGGTCACCCATGGGTGCTGGGGGGGGGGCCGGGGGGGGTGTCAGGGGTCTCCCATGGGTACTGGGGGGGGACACACCCATGGGTGCTGGGGTGACCCCCCCAATCCCCAATCCCCCTCCCCCCATCTTCTGGGTGTTGCTTCTTTGGGCTCTTCTAGAAGTTACAGACAAGTTGGGACCCCCCCACCCCCCCCCCCCCAAAAAAAAGGGGGGAGGGTCCACGGACCGGACGTGGCCGTTGTAGATGTTGAAGGCCAAGCAGACGATGGCCAGGAGGATGCCCAGGGAGGCCAACACCGCCACGGAGACAAAGAGCCTCTGCGACAGGAACCGGAAGGTGGTGATGACCTTGGTGTAGTCAGCGGGGGGGGCACCTCCTGCACGGGGCGATTGGGGGGGTTGGAGAATGGGGAGGGGGTTCTGGTGGGGATGGGACACCCCCCACGCCCCCCCAGGGCAGGTCCCAGCCTCCCCAGCCCCGCTCACCGATCCACTTGTCGTTGTTGTACCAGGACAGGTTGTCCTTGGTGCTGTCGTAGTAACCGATCTTCTTGTAGACCCCCCCTGGAAGGGGAGAGGTGGGGAGGGTGGGGGGGGTTAAGGGGAGGGGGGGGTGGTGACCCCTTTGTGTGGACCCCAAAAAGGGTCATTGATGGGTTGGAAGGGACCTCTGGGTGGGGGGGGCATCCAGTCCACACACACACACACACACCCCCTTGCTCAAGGAAGACCACCCAGAGCCATGACCACAGCCATGTGGGTTTGGGGTGTCACCAAGGATGGAGACACCCCCCCCCCAAGGATGGAGACACCCCCTCCAAGGATGGAGAAGCCCCCAAGGATGGAGTCGTCCCCCCCCCCCCCAAGGATGGAGACCCCCCCCAAGGATGGAGACACCCCCTAAAAAGATGGAGACCCCCCCCCCCAAGGATGGAGACACCCTCCCAAGGATGGAGACCCCACCAAGGATGGAGACCCCCCCTCAAGGGTGGAGACCCCCCCTAAGGATGGAGACCCCTCCCCAAGGATGGAGACACCCCAAGGATGGAGACACCCTCCCAAGGATGGAGACCTTCCCTAAGGATGGAGACACCCCCAAGGATGGAGACCCCACCTCAAGGATGGAGACCCCCCTCAAGGATGGAGTCCTCCCCCCCCAAGGATGGAGACCTCCCCAAGGATGGAGACCCCCCCTCAAGGATGGAGACCCCACCTCAAGGATGGAGACACCCCCCAAGGATGGAGACACCCCTCCAAGGATGGAGACACCCCCTAAAAAGATGGAGACACCCCCCCCAAGGATGGAGTCCCCCCCTCAAGGATGGAGCCCCCATCTCAAGGATGGAGACCCCTGCAAGGATGGAGACCCCACCAAGGATGGAGACACCCCCCCAAGGATGGAGTCCGGTCCCCCCCCCAAGGATGAAGACCCCCCTCAAGGATGGAGATCCCCCCCTAAGGATGGAGACCCCCCCCCCAAGAATAGAGACCCCCCCCCAAGGATGGACACCCCCCTCAAGGATGGAGACCCCCCCCCCCCAAGGATGGAGACCCCCCCAATGATGGAGACACCTCCTAAAAAGATGGAGACACCCCCCAAGGATGGAGACACCTCCTAAAAAGATGGAGACACCCCCCAAGGATGGAGACCCCCCTCAAGGATGGAGACCCCCCCCCCCAAGGATGGAGACCCCCCAAAGGATGGAGAACCCCCCCCCAAGGATGGAGACCTCCCATAAGGATGGAGACCCCCCCCCAAGGACGGAGACCCCATCTCAAGGATGGAGACCCCCATCTCAAGGATGGAGACACCCCAAGGATGGAGAGCCCCCAAGGATGGAGACCCCCCCCCCTAAAAAGATGGAGACCCCCCCTCAAGGATGGAGACCCCCCCAAGGATGGAGACCCCCCAACTGGCTGCTCCATCATCCAGATCATTGGCGATGATGATGATGATGATGATGATGGAGGAAGCCAAGCTTGGTGTTGACCCCTGGGGTGCACTGCTGGTGCCCCAACCCCCAACCAGACCTTCTACCACTGATCCCCACCCCCCACCCCGGACCCAAGGGGTCTCCAGCCCCCTCATCCAGCCCAGGCTTCACCTCCTCAAGGAGCTTCTGGGCGATGAGGGAGGTGGAAGACCCTCCTGAGGCCAAGGTAGACAAGGTCCATCACCCCCCCCCACCTCTACCCAGCCTGTAGAAGGTGGTCAAGTTGCCCAACCGTGTCTCCTCCTCAGTGAGCCCGCGCTGACCGCGCCTCATCCCAGTCCCCCCCACCCCCAGAGCTCCTCCACCCAAGGCCGAGGGGGTTGGTGGCCACTGGGCTGTCCCACCCGGCTCTGGGAGGCCCCTTGAGGTGGGTTTTGGTGGGCTGGTGGCCACCACGGGCCTCACTCACCTTGAAGCTGCTCGATGAGCGTCCAGGCCATGCGGGAGCCGCTGGCGTCGAAGACCACGTGTCCCTGCGGGGGTGGGGTGGAGATGGGCCTCAGGAGGAGGGGGAGGTTTGGGGGGAGCTCATGGTGTCCCCCCCCTGCCTTAGAGGAACCTCCAACATCCCCTTGAAGGCACCCCCAATGCCCCCTTAGAGGGCCCCTTGAAGACACCCCCAATGCCCCCCTGAAGCCACCTCCAACACCTCCTCCAATGCCCCCCCAATGCCCCCTTGAGGCCACCTCCAACACCCCCCTGAAGGCACCCCCAACACCCCCTTGAAGCCACCCCCAACACCCCCTTGAAGCCACCCCCAATGCCCCCTTGAAAGGACCCCCAATGCCCCCTTAGAGGGCCCTCCAACGTCCCCCTGAAGCCACCTCCAACACCCCCCTGAAGGCACCTCCAACACCTCCTCCAATGCCCCCCCAATGCCCCCTTGAAGGCACCTCCAATGCCCCCTTGAAGCCACCCCTAATGCCCCCTTGAAGCCACCTCCAACGCCCCCTTGAAGGCACCCCTGACACCCCTTGAAGGCACCCCCAATGCCCCTCCTGAAGGGACCCCCAACGCCTCCTTGAAGACACCCCCAACACCCCCTTGAAGCCACCTCCAACACCCCCTTGAAGGCACCTCCAACGCCCCCCTGAAGGGACCCCCAACACCCCCTTGAAGGCATCTCCAACACCCCCCTGAAGCCACCTCCAACGCCCCCTTGAAGGGACCCCTGACACCCCTTGAAGGCACCTCCAACGCCCCCCTGAAGGCAGCCCCAACGCCCCCTTGAAGGCACCCCCTGACACCCCTTGAAGGCACCTCCAACGTCCCCTTGAAGGCACCCCCAACACCCCCTTGAAGGGACCCCCAACACCCCCTTGGCGGCCCCTCCAACACCCCCCTGAAGGCACCTCCAACGCCCCCCTGAAGGGACCCCCAACACTCCCTTGAAGGGACCCCCAACACCCCCTTGACGCCACCCCCAACGCCCCCTTGAAGCCACCTCCAACACCCCCTTGAAGGCACCTCCAACGCCCCCCTGAAGGGACCCCCAACTCCCCCTTGAAGGCATCTCCAACACCCCCCTGAAGCCACCTCCAACGCCCCCTTGAAGGGACCCCCAACGGTCCCTTGAAGGCACCTCCAACGCCCCCCTGAAGCCACCTTCAACGCCCCCTTGAAGGGACCCCTGACACCCCTTGAAGGCACCCCCAATGCCCCCCTGAAGGAACCCCCAACACCCCCTTGAAGCCACCCCCAACACCCCCTTGAAGGCACCTCCAACGCCCCCCTGAAGGGACCCCCAACGCCCCCTTGAAGGCAACCCTGACACCCCTTGAAGGCACCTCCAATGTCCCCCTGAAGGAACCCCCAACACCCCCCTGAAGCCACCTCCAATGCCCCCTTGAAGGGACCCTCAACACCCCCCCAAAGTCTCCTTGAAGGCACCTCCAATGCCCCCTTGAAGGGACCCTCAACATCCCCAACACCCCCTTGAAGCTGGAGGAGTTTGGGACCTGGAGGGTGGGGGGGGACACCTTGTTGGGGTGAAGGGGGGACACTGTGTGGGGCTGGGGGCTTTGGGGAGGGGGAGGGCTCAGCTGTGGCCCACGCACCGAGACGCCCTCGAAGGCGGAGGAGTTGAGGGCGCGGTAGATCTCGTCGGTGATGTTCTTGTTGTTGTAGTTGAAGTCCTCCAGGCGCAGCCCCTTCTTCACCAGCTCGGCCGAGGTCTTGTTGAGGGCCAAGGCCAAGGCCCAGATGGCGTCGTAGGCCAGAGGGGCCTCCTGGAAGCCACCGGTCTCCTCAGGGTTCTTCCCCAACCTCTTCTGCAGCTTCTCGATGAACTCCTGGGACGTCTGGGATGGGGGGGGGACAAAGAGGGTGGCCATGGTGGGTGGGGTGGAGTTGGGACCTTCCTGGGGGTCCCATGGGGTGGAGTTGGGACCTTCCTGAGGGTCCCATAGAGTGGAGTTGGACCTTCCTGGGGGGGTCCCATGGAGTTGGGCCTTCCTGAGTGTCCCATGGGATGGAGTTGGACCTTCCTGAGGGTCCCATGGGATGTAGTTGGACCTTCCGGGGGGGGGTCCCATGGGGTGGAGTTGGACCTTCCTGGGGGAGTCTCCTGGGATGGAGTTGGACCTTCCTGGGGGGAATCCCATGGGATGGAGTTGGACCTTCCTGGGGGGGGATCTCCTGGGATGGAGTTGGGCCCTTCCTGGGGGGGTCCCATGGGATGGAGTTGGACCTTCCTGGGGGGTCCCATGGAGTTGGGACCTTCCTGAGGGTCCCATGGGATGGAGTTGGAACTTCCTGGGGAGTCCCATGGGATGGAGTTGGAGCTTCCTGGGGGCCCATGGGATGGAGTTGGAGCTTCCTGGGGGGGCCCATGGGATGGAGTTGGGACCTTCCTGGGGGGGTCTCCTGGGATGGAGTTGGACTTTCCAGGGGGTCCCCTGGGATGGAGTTGGACCTTCCTGGGGGTCCCCTGGGATAGAGTTGGAGCTTCCAGGGGGGTCCCATGGGATGGAGTTGGACCTCCCTGGGGGGTCCATGGGATGGAGTTGGAGCTTCCAGGGGGGGTCCCATGGAGTTGGACCTCCCTGGGGGGGTCCCATGGGATGGGGTTGGAGCTTCCTGGAGGGGATCCCATGGGATGGAGTTGGACCTCCCTGGGGGGGATCCCATGGGGTGGAGTTGGACCTTCCTGGTGGGGTCCCATGGGATGGAGTTGGACCTTCCTGGGGGGGATCTCCTGGGATGGAGTTGGGCCCTTCCTGGGGGGGTCCCATGGGATGGAGTTGGACCTTCCTGGGGTGGTCCCATGGGATGGAGTTGGACCTTCCTGGGGGCCCATGGGGTGGAGTTGGACCTTCCTGGGGGGGGTCCATGGGATGGAGTTGGACCTTCCTGGGGGGTCCCCTGGGATGGAGTTGGACCTTCCTTGGGGGGTCCCATGGAGTTGGACCTCCCTGGGGGGGATCCCATGGGATGGAGTTGGACCTTCCTTGGGGGGTCCCATGGAGTTGGGACCTTCCTGAGGGTCCCATGGGATGTAGTTGGACCTTCCTGGGGGGTCTCCTGGGATGGGGTTGGACCTTCCAGGGGGGTGCCACCGCCTCCCCGTACCATGTTGGAGATGCTGCGGGTGTTCTCGGGGTTGAGCATGACGATCTCGGTGGTGACGTGTCCCTCCACCGCCTCGGCCATCTCGGCCTCGGTGCAGTTGATGGCCGGGTCCTTGATGCGGAACCAGTTGTCAGCGTACCAGCCAATCAGGAACCAGACGTACTTCTTGCCGTAGAGCTTCTCCTTGTAGACCTGTGAGGGCCGAGGGACACACGGGGGTGGTCTTACCCTTCGCCCCACCCTTCCCACCAGCCTTCTGTCCTTCTGTCTGTCCATCCATCATCCATCCATCATCCATCATCCATCCATCATCCATCCATCCATCATCCATCATCCATCCATCATCCATCCATCCATCATCCATCCATCATCCATCATCCATCCATCATCCATCCATCCCTCCATCCCTCCATCCATCCATCCATCCATCCATCATCCATCCATCATCCATCATCCATCCATCATCCATCCATCCATCCATCCATCCATCCATCCATCCATCCATCCATCCATCATCCATCCATCCATCATCCATCCATCATCCATCATCCATCATCCATCATCCATCATCCATCATCCATCCTCCATCATCCATCCATCATCCATCCATCCATCCATCCATCCATCATCCATCATCCATCATCCATCATCCATCATCCATCCATCATCCATCCATCATCCATCATCCATCATCCATCCATCACCCATCCCAACCTCTTCCTGCCCACTCACCCCCACCTCCCACCCCCCATCTCCACCCCAGATCCCCCTGATGCCCACCCACCCTTCCCCACTACGCCCCTCCCACCCCCCACGGTGCCCAGCCCACCCCTCACCTCGCAGAAGACCTTTCGCGCCTCCGTCTCGTAGAAGAGCCCCACGATGATCCGGGCGTCCTGGCGCTGTAGGGAAGACAAGTCACCTCGGGGTGGGACATCTGCTCCCCTTCACTCCTAGAGGGTCAAGCCCACCCATCCTCATTTGCATGCATTTGCATAGAGGCCCTGAGGGAGACCATGGCAGGTGCTGGACATGGTTATCCATCTCCTGGCTGGAGGAGATGCGCCGTTGACCCGGGTGGTTGGGCATCTTGGGGTGTCTCTACTCCCTTTGGGGTGCAGGATGTGGCTCCACCTGCACCCCGGTGGTCGTGGGGTGGGGTGGATGGGATTGAGTTGGGTTGAGCGGGGTTGGGTTGAGTTGAGTTGGGTTGAGTGGGGTTGGGTTGAATTGAGTTGGGTTGAGTTGGGTTGTGTTGGGTTGAGTTGGGTGGGTGGGGTTGGGTGGGTGGGATTGAGGGGGGTTGGGTGGGTGGGGTTGGAAGGGTTGAGTTGAGTTGGGTGGGGTTGGGTTGGAAGGGTTAAGTTGTGTTCAGTTGGGTTGGGTTGAGTTGGGGTGGGTGGGGTTGGGTGGGGGTTGAGTTGGGTGTGGTTGGGGTGGGTTGAGTTGGGTTGGGTGGGGTTGGAAGGTTGAGTTGGGTTGGTTTGGGTGGGGTTGGGTTAAGTTGGGTGGGTTGGAAGGGTTGGGTTGAGTTGGGTTGGGTTGGGTGGGGTTAAGTTGGGTGGAGTTGGAAGTGTTGGTTTGAGTTGGGCTGGGTGGGGTTAAGTTGGGTGGGGTTGGAGGGGTTGGGTTGGCTGGGGTTGGGTTGTGTTGGGTTGAGTTGGGTTGAGTGGGGTTGGCTGGGTGGGGTTGGAAAGGTTGAGTTGAGTTGAGTTGGGTTGGAAGGGTTGAGTTGGGTTGAAAGGGTTGAGCTGGGTGGGGTTGGGTTGGAAGGGTTGAGTTGGAAGGGTTGAGTTGGGTGGGGTTGGAAGGGTTGGGTTGGAAGGGTTGGGTTGGGTTGGGTTGGGTTGGGTTGGGTTGGGTTGGGTTGGGTTGGGTTGGGTTGGGTTGGGTTGGAAGGGTTGAGTTGTGTGGGGTTGGGCTGGGTGGGGTTGGAAGGGTTGAGTTGGGTTGGAAGGGTTGGGTTGTGTGGGGTTGGGCTGGGTGGGGTTGGAAGGGTTGGGTTGTGTGGGGTTGGGCTGGGTGGGGTTGGGGGTGAGCAGGACGCGGTGGGGACAGGGCCCCGGGCGCGGGGGACTCACCTTGAGGTTGCGCACGGGCGCGGCGGGGTCGGAGAAGAAGCTTTGGCGGAAGGTGATCTCCAGCCCGGCCTCCTTCACCCGCTGGTCCAGGTCGTCGAGGGTCTGGCGGGGGGTGGGGGGCGAGGGGGGAGGAGAAGGCAGGACTTGGCTTGGGTGGGGTTGGGTTGGGGTCACTTGGGTTGGGTGGGGTTTGGGTGGGGTTGGGTTTGGGTGGGTTGGGGTTGGGTTGGGTGGGGTTTGGATGGGGTGGGTTTGGTTGGGGTGGGGTTTGGGTGGGGTTTGGGTGGAGTTGGGTGGGGATGGGTTGGGTGGGGGTTAGGTGGGGTAGGGTTGGGTTGGGTGGGGATGGGTTGGGTGGGGTTTGGGTGGAGTTGGGTGGGGTTTGGGTGGAGTTGGGTGGGGATGGGTTGGGTGGGGGTTAGGTGGGGTAGGGTTGGGTTGGGTGGGGATGGGTTGGGTGGGGTTTGGGTGGAGTTTGGGTAGGTTTGGGTGGCTTTGGATGGGGTAGGGTTGGGTTGGGTGGGGTTTGGGTGGGGTGGGGTTTGGGTGGGTTTGGGTGGGGGTTGGTTTGAGTTGGGTGGGGTTTGGGTGGGGATGGGCTGGGTGGAGTTTCGTTGGGTTGGTTGGGGTTGGGTGAGTTTGAGTGGGTTTGGGTGGGGTGGGGTGGGGTTGAGTTGGGTGGGGTTGGGTGGGGTTTGAGTGGGTTTGGGTGGGGTGGGGTTGAGTTGGGTGGAGTTTGGGTGGTTTTGGGTGGAGTTTGGGTGGCTTTGGATGGGGTAGGGTTGGGTTGGGTGGGTTTGGGTGGCTTTGGATGGGGTGGGGTTGGGTTGAGTTGGGTGGGGTTTGGGTGGGGATGGGCTGGGTGGAGTTTCATTGGGTTGGTTTGGGTGGGTTGGGGTTGGGTGGGTTTGAGTGGGTTTGGGTGGGGTGGGGTTGGGTTGGGTAGGTTTGGGTGGGGTTTGGGTGGGTTTGGGTGGCTTTGGATGGGGTAGGGTTGGGCTGGGTGGGGTTTGGGTGGGTTTGGGTGGAGTTTGGTTGGGTTTGGGTGGGTTTGGATGGGGTGGGGTTGGGTTGGGTGGGTTTGGGTGGCTTTGGTTGGGGTAGGGTTGGGTTGGGTGGGGTTTGGGTGGGTTTGGGTGGAGTTTGGGTGGGGTGGGCTTTGGGTGGGATGGGCTTTGGGTGGGTTTGGGTGGCTTTGGGTGGGGTAGGGTTGGGTTGGGTGGGGTGGGCTGCCTGCCCAGCCTGCGTACCGAGGTGAAGACCTCTGTGGTCTGCTGGATGGTGGCGATCTTGGTCCAGCCCCACTTCTTGAAGAGCTGGACGCGGGTGGGGTTGTGCAGGGTGGCCGAGGGGTGGGTGCGGAAGAAGGTGGGGAAGCGCTGCCGGTTGGACAGGGCCGGCGAGCTGGACCCGTAGGACAACTGGAAGAGCCAGGGGGGAAGGGGCGGGGGGGTCACCTGGGCCTCAGTTTCCCCCCACAATGAGGACAACCCAGCACGTGGCAGCGAGGGGGAGGCGATGGGTGGGTGTGGAGTGGTGGTGGAACCCCACTTCACCACGCCCCACCCCACCCCACCACCCCATGAGCAACCAAGACACAACCCAACCCCAACACCCAACCCCAGAGTAACCCAACCCAACCCAACCCAACCCCAGGGCAACCCATCCCAACCCATCCCAACCCAACCCAACCCCAGAACAACCCAACCCAACCCATCCCAACCCAACCCAACCCAACCCCAGGTCAACCCAACCCAACCCATCCCAACCCAACGGGCAAGAGGCCTCCAGGGGCAACGGCGTCACCTCCTTCACACCTTGGTGTCAACCCAACATGGTCATTGTGAAGGTGGAGGTGGCCATGGCATGGTCATCATGATGGGGTTGGTCAACCCAACGTGGTCATGATGGTCAACCCAGCATGGTCATGGTGAAGATGGGGGTTGTCAAGCCACCGTGGTCATCATGGAGATGGGGGTGGTCATGGCATGGTCATCATGATGGGGGTGGTCAACCCAAGATGGTCATGGTGAAGGTGGGAGTGGCCAACCCACCGTGGTCATGGTGGTCAACGCAACATGGTGATGGCATGGTCATCATCAAGATAGGGGTGGTCAACCCAACGTGGTCAAGATGAAGATGGGGGGGTCGTCAACCCAACAAGGTCATGGTGATGGCATGGTCATGGTGGAGATGGGCGTGGTCAACCCAGCATGGTCATGGTGGAGATGGGGGTGGTCATGGCATGGTCATCATGATGGGGGTGGTCAACCCACCATGGTCATGGTGAGGATGGGGGTGGTCAACCCAAGGAGGTCATGGTAAAGGTGGGGTTGGTCAACCCAAGGAGGTCATGGTGGAGATGGGGGTTGGTCAACCCAAGGAGGTCATGATGAAGGTGGGGGTGGTCATGGCATGGTCATCATGATGGGGTTGGTCAACCCAACGAGGTCATGGTGGAGATGGGGGTTGGTCAACCCAACGAGGTCATGGTGGAGATGGGGTTGGTCAACCCAACGAGGTCATGGTGGAGATGGGGGTTGGTCAACCCAACGAGGTCATGGTGGAGATGGGGGTTGGTCAACCCAAGGTGGTCACCACAAGGGTGCAGGTGAAGAAGGGGGTGTTCCCCAGGTCCCGTCACCCCACCCCCCATCCCAGGACCCCAGGGGCACCCCAGGGGGCCGTGGGGTGGGTCCTCACCACGATGAGGTTCCACATGCGGGCGGCCTCGGCCACCAGCGTGGAGACGCTGCTGCAGCCGGGCATCAGGATGATCTTGATGGGGTCGTTGTAGAGGAGCTCGTACAGGTACTTGGTGGCCTGGCCGGGGTCACACTGCGGGGGGGGGGACATGGGGGGGGGGGAACATGAAGTGTTGGAGACCCCAAAAACCCCCCCAAGAACCCACCTCGTCCCAGTAGAACCCACTAGTTACCTCCCAGTTACGGGATGGAGGAGGAGGATGAGGCATGAAGATGATGAGGAGGAAGGAGGAGGGGGGTGGGGGGGGACACAAGGGGGGGACACGTGGAGTGTTGGAGACCCCAAAAACCCCCCCAAGAACCCACCTCGTCCCAGTAGAACCCACCAGTTGCCTCCCAGTTACAGGATGGAGGAGGAGGAGGAGGAGGAGGGATGAAGATGAGGGAGGAAGGAGGAGGGATGAAGATGATGAGGAGGGTGAGGGGGTCTGGGGGGGACACAAGGGGGGGACACATGGAGTGTTGGAGACCCCAACTTCCCCCCAGGAACCCACCTCATCCCAGTATAACCCACCAGTTGCCTCCCAGTTCTGGCATGGAGGAGGAAGGAGGGATGAAGATGATGATGAGGAAGGAGGAGGATGAAGATGAAGATGGGGGGGGTGGGGGGGACACTGGGGAGTGTCATAGAGTGTTGGAGACCCCAACCCCCCCCCCCAAGAACCCACCTCATCCCAGTAGAACCCACCAGTTGCCTCCCAGTTCCGGGATGGAGGAGGAGGAGGAGGGATGAAGATGAGGAGGAGGAGGGGTGGTGAGGGAGGTGGGGGAGGGGTGGGGGTGGGGGAGGGGCCCTTTCTTGGGGGGGGTCGATGAATAATTCAGGACACGGATGGTCCGGAAATGGCTCCCGGGAGCGGTTGCCATGGCAACCCAGCGGCAGACCCAGCAGCATCCGTTGCCGTGGCAACCGGGCTGGACCAGTTTAAAAGGGGGGGGTGGGGGGGGGGTGTTTGGGGGTGGGGGATGGTGGACAGATGGACTTAGGGGGTGTGGGGGGTGTTGGGGTGAAGGGGGAGGGGGTGTTTTTTGGGGGGAGGGGGGATTTTTGGGGGAGGGGATGTTTTGGGGGGGAGGGGGGATTTGGGGGGGTGATGGATGGGGGGGGAGGACAGACAGACAGGACGGACAAACAGAAGGATGGGGGGGGGTGGATGATGGGGGGAGGGTGGATGTTGGGGTCCCCTCCTTGCCTGACCCCCCCCTCCTCAGGACCCCACCCCCACCCCCTTCCGGTGCCCCCCAGACCCCCCCCAAACCTTCTGCGTCACCACCCCCCCCCAATATATCCCCTGCCCCTCCCCCCCACCTGGTCTCTGCCTGTGCCCCCCCAACCCCCCTGCCCCATATCCCTGCTCCCCCCTTCCTGCCCCCCTGTCCCCCCTACCCCATCCCACCACCCCTCTCTGCCCCCCACCCCATCCCAACCACCCCCCACCCCATCCCACCACCCTCCGTGTCCCCCCCACCCCATCCCACCACCCCTTGATGTCCCCCCAACCACCCCCTGCCCCATCCCACCACCTCCCACCCCATCCCAACCACTTCCTACCCCATCTCAATGACCTCCCACCCCATCCCACCCCCCCCCCACTGCCCCCACCCCATCCCAACTTCCTCCTGCTCCACCCCAACCACCTTCCACCCCATCCCAACCTCCTACCCCATCCCACCACCTCCTGCCCCATCTCAACTACCCCTTGATGTCCCCTTAACCTCCTCCAGCCCCATCCCACCACCTCCTGCCCATCTCCATGACCTTCCACCTCATCCCAACCTCCTCCTGCCCCATCCCAACCTCCTCCTACCCCATCCCAACCACCCCTCACTGCCCCCCACCCCATCCCAATCTCCTCCTACCCCATCCCAACGTCCCCCACCCCATCCCAACCTCCTCCTACCCCATCCCAACCTCCTCCTACCCACCCATCCCAACCTCCTCCTACCCCATCTCCATGACCTTCCACCCCATCCCAAGCTCCTCCTGCCCCATCCCAACCTCATCCTACCCCATCCCAACATCAACCCACCTCATCCCAACGTCCCCCCCCCCCCATCCCAACCTCCTCCTACCCCATCTCCATGACCTTCCACCCCATCCCAACCTCCTCCTGCCCCATCCCAACCACCTCCTACCCCATCCCAACTACCCCTCACTGCCCCCACCCCATCCCAACCTCCTCCTACCCCATCCCACCACCTCCTGCCCCATCCCAACCTCCTCCTACGCTACCCCAACCTCCTCCTACCCCATCCCAATGTCCCCCCACCCCATCCCAACCTCCTCCTGCCCCATCCCAACCTCATCCTACCCCATCCCAACATCTCCCCACCCCATCCCAACCTCATCCTGCCCCATCCCAACCTCCTCCTACCCCATCCCAACGTCCCCCCACCCCATCCCAACCTCCTCCTGCCCCATCCCAACCTCATCCTACCCCATCCCAACATCTCCCCACCCCATCCCAACCTCATCCTGCCCCATCCCAACCTCCTCCTACCCCATCCCAACGTCCCCCCACCCCATCCCAACCTCCTCCTGCCCCATCCCAACCTCCTCCTACCCATCCCAACCTCCTCCTACCCCATCCCAACGTCCCCCCACCCCATCCCAACCTCCTCCTGCCCCATCCCAACCTCCTCCTACCCCATCCCAACCACCCCTCACTGCCCCCTACCCCATCCCAATGTCCCCCCACCCCATCCCAATGTCCCCCCACCCCATCCCAACCTCCTCCTACCCCATCCCAACCACCCCTCACTGCCCCCCACCCCATCCCAACCTCCTCCTACCCGACCCCAACACCCCCCCAGCCCACCCCAATGCCCCCCAGCCCCCCCCTCACCTTGCTGTCGTGGTGGATGAGGCGCAGCTCGTAGTCGGGCAGGATGTCCCTGCGGCTGTTGACGTCCTCCAGCGCCATGCGGACGGCGGGGAGACACGCCTGGCCCCCCGGCCACCCCCCGCTCATGGGGAACAGGGCCCCCACGTGCACCGCCTTCTTCCCTGCGCCCAGCGCCAGGCTCAGCACCCCCACCACCACCCCCAGCACCCAGCGGGGCCGGGCCGGCGGCGGCGGTGGGGAGAGGGGAGGGGG
>NW_028168818.1:0-15128 GCF_964237585.1 Gallinula chloropus
CCCCCGACACCAAAACCGCTGCTTTTCGTAATAAAACGGCTCAAACCCGGCGGTGGAGTGGAGAGGGGGGGTGGGGGGGCAAAGGGGGGCAAGAGGGGGGGCAAAGGAGGGGCTGGGGGGGGCAAAGGGGGGGCTGGGGGGGGCAAAAGGGGGGGGAAGGGGGTTTTTGGGGAAACGGAGCGTTTTGGGGTGGAAAAGGGGCGTTTGGCTGTGGGAAAATGGGGGGTTTGGGGGAGGGGAAAGGATTTGGGGGGGGGAAAGGGGGGGGAGTGAAAATTGGGGGGGGTCCCGTCCGTAATTGGGGGTTTTGGGGAAAAATTGGGGGGGTTGGGGGGAAATTGAGGCGTTTTGGGGGGGAAAATGGAGGATTTTGGGCAAAAATGGATGGTTTTGGGATGCAAATGGGAGGTTTTGGGGCAAAAAGGGGGTTTGGGGGAAAATTGGGGGGTTCAGGGAAAAATTGGGGGTTCAGGTAAAAATTGAGGAGGTTTGGGGGGAAATGGAGGATTTTGGGGGGAAAATGGAGGGTTTGGGGAAAAAATGGAAGGTTTTGGGGCAAAATTGGGGGTTGAGGGTAAAATTGGGTTTGGGGCAAAATTGGGGAGTTGGGGAGCAAAATTTGGGGGGGTTGGGGCAAAAATGAGGAGTTTTAGGGTGAAAAGGGAGAGTTTTGGGGTGAAAATGGAGGATTTTGGGCAAAAATGAAAGATTTTGTGGTTGAAATGGAAGGTTTGGGGGCAGAAAGAGGATTTGGGGGCAAAAAGGGAAGGTTTGGGGGTTCAAATAGGAGGTTTAGGGGCAAATTTGGGGGTTCAGGGCAAAATTGAGATTTGGGGAGGAAAATGAAGTGTTTTGGGGCAAAAGTGGAGGATTTTGGGCAAAGATGAGGGGATTGAGCTAAAACTGAAGGGTTTGGGGCAAAACTGGGGGGGTTGGGGGTGAAAACTGAGCTTTTGGGGTGAAAATGGAAGGTTTTGAGGTGAAAGGAGAAGGTTTTGGGGTTAAAATGGAAGGATTTGGGGGAAAAGAAGAGGATTTAGGGCAAAAATGGGAGGTTTGGGGCTGGAAACGGGGGTTTTGGGGCCAAAGCCGGTGGCTTTTGGGGCAGAACTGGGGGGTTTTGGCACAATGCTGTTCCAGCACCGGGCGCTGGCCCCACTCTGGGGGTGGGGGGTGGATTTTGGGGTGAAATTGCCCCGTTTTGGGGCCCCTCCCGACTCAGGCTGAGGATTAATTAATGTGTTTTGCAGTTTAATCACCCGAAATTGGGGCAAAGGCCGGAGCAGGGTAAGCGCAGGGAGCCTGAATTAGGGCTCGTTAGGGCTCCTTAGCGGGGTGGGGGGGTCTTAGGGGGGTTGGGGGGTCTTAGGGCGGTGGGGGGGGTGTTTAGGGGGGTGTTTTGGGGGGGGGGTCGGTCTGGACACCCTCCTGTTGCAATGAGGCTTTATTGGGGTTCAATAAATAGCGCCCGTGGGGGGGTGGGGGGGGGACACATGTGTCCCCCCTGGGGTTGAGGGGTCCCCCGGGGGTCCCCCCTGGGGTTGGGGGTGTCCTCGTGTCACCCCTGGGGTTGGAGGGGTCCCCCTTGGGGTGGGGGTGGTGGGTTCCCCATGTCCCCCATGTCCCCCCTGGGGTTGAGGGGTGTCCCTGTGAGACCCCTGGGATGGGGGTGTCCCCGTGTCCCCCCTGGGGTGGGGGTGTCCCCCTGGGATGGGGGTGTCCCCCCTGGGTTGGGGGGGTCCCCCTGGGGTGGGGGTGACCCCCTGGGGGTCCCCCTGGGTGTCCCCCCCCCGTCAGGCGGCGCCGTCCTTGCTCGTGGTGCTCAGGGGGACGGTGACGTCCTCGTCCTTCAGGTAACCGGCTCTGGGGGGGTGGGGGGGACACCCCAAAACTGTCACCCTGCACCCCACAACCTGCCCCCCCCCCAGCCCCACAACCCCCACCCCTTCCTCTCCATCCCCCCCCCCCCGGACCCTCCAGCCTTCCTCCTCCCACCCCAAACCCCACCTGGGAAGGACCCCCCATCCCTGGGTCGGGGTCCTGTGGGGGGGATGGGGGTCCCATGGTAGGGTCGGGGTCCCGCGGGGGGAATGGGGGTCCTAGAGTGGGGCTGGAGGTCCCGTGGCAGGGCAGGGGGTCCTGTTGTGGGGCCGGGGTCCCACAGTGGGAATGGAGGTCTTGTGGCAGGTATGGGGGTCCCGTTGTGGGGCTGGGGGTCCCGTGGCAGGGCTGGGGTCCCATGGCAGGGCAGGGGGTCCCACAGTGGGCCTGAGGGTCCTATGGCAGGGCTGGGGGTCCCACAGTGGGCCGGTGGTCCAGCGGGTGGGCAGGGGGTCCCATGGTGGTTCTGGGGGTCCCGTGGCAGGGCAGGGGGTCCCGTGGTGGTGCTGGGGGTCCCGTGGCAGGGCTGGGGGTCCCATTGTGGTGCTGGGGGTCCCGTGGCAGGGCAGGGGGTCCCGTGGCAGGCCGGGGGTCCCGTGGCTGGGCAGGGGGTCCCATGGTGGTTCTGGGGGTCCCGTGGCAGGGGAGGGGGGTCTCATGGTGGTTCTGGAGGTCCCGCGGCAGGGCAGGGGGTCCCATGGTGCTGGGGGTCCTGTGGTGGGCTTGGGGTCCTGTGGTGGTGCTGGGGGTCCCATGGTGGTGCTGGGGGTCCCGTGGCAGGGCAGGGGGTCCCATGGCAGGGCTGGGGGTCCCATGCTGGTGCTGGGGATCGTGTAGCAGGGCAGGGGGTCCCGTGGCAGGGCAGGGGGTCCCATGGCAGGCCGGGGGTCCCACAGTGGGCCGGGGGTCCCGCTCACCGTCGCTCCACGTCGCGCAGCGTCTCGGGCAGCGGCGCGTTGCGGGTCTCGGGCAGCAGGAGGGTGGCGCCGGCCGCCACCAGCGGGGCGGCGCCGTAGATCAGCAGCGGCAGCGCCGGCGCCGCCTCAGCCGCCAGGCGCACCAGGGGGGCCACCATCCCCCCCACCCGCGCCAGCGTCCCCCCCAGCCCCAGCCCCGTCTGCCTGCGGGGGGGGGGGGGACACGGGTCAGGGGATGGGCAGGGGGATGGATGGAGGGGTTGAGGGATGGACGGAGGGGGGGATGGACAGACAGATGGACAGAGGGGTTGAAGGATGGATGGAGGGGTTGAGGGAGGGATGGAGGGATGGACGGACAGAGGGATGGGGGGGTGGATGGATAGACAGAGGGGTTGAGGGAGGGAGGGATGCATGGATGGACAGACGGACAGAGAGGTTGAGGGAGGGATGGATGGACCGAGGGACGGAGGGATGGACAGAGGGATGTGGGGATGGAGGGATGGATGGACAGACGGACAGAGAGGTTGAGGGAGGGATGGATGGACAGAGGGATGGATGGACAGACAGACAGATGGACAGAGGGGTTGAAGGATAGATGGAGGGATGTGGGGAGGGATGGACAGAGAGGGATGGTGGGATGGATGGATGGACAGACGGATGGAAAGAGGGGTTGAGGGATGGATGGAGGGATGGACAGAGGGGTGTGGGGATGGATGGATGGATGGACGGACAGATGGACAGAGGGGTTGAGGGAGGGATGGAGGGGAGGGATGGACAGAGGGATGGAGAGAGGGACAGAGGGATGGGGGGATGGATGGAAGGAAGGATGGATGGAGGGTCAAGGGACGGATGGACAGACGGGCAGAGGGATGGGGGAGGGATGGGGGAGTTGAAGGATGGACGGACAGATGGACAGGGGTTGAGGGATGGACAGAGGGATGTGGGGGTGGGGGGATGGACGGACAGAGGAATGGGGGAATGGATGGACAGACAGATGGACAGAGGGGTTGAGGGATGGACGGAGGGATGTGGGGACAGATGGATGGAGGGAGGGACAGAGAGATGGGGGGGAACAGCCCCCCAGTGCCCCCCCAGCCCCCCCCCAGCCCCCTCCTCACCTGATGACGGTGGGGAACAGCCCCCCAGTGCCCCCCCAGCCCCCTCCTCACCTGATGACGGTGGGGAACAGCCCCCCAGTGCCCCCCCAGCCCCCCCCAGCCCCCTCCTCACCTGATGACGGTGGGGAACAGCCCCCCAGTGCCCCCCCAGCCCCCCCCCAGCCCCCTCCTCACCTGATGACGGTGGGGAACAGCCCCCCAGTGCCCCCCAGCCCCCCCCAGCCCCCTCCTCACCTGATGACGGTGGGGAACAGCCCCCCAGTGCCCCCCCAGCCCCCCCCCAGCCCCCTCCTCACCTGATGACGGTGGGGAACAGCCCCCCAGTGCCCCCCAGCCCCCCCCCAGCCCCCTCCTCACCTGATGACGGTGGGGAACAGCCCCCCAGTGCCCCCCCAGCCCCCCCCAGCCCCCTCCTCACCTGATGACGGTGGGGAACAGCTCCCCTGTGAAGATGTAGGCGCAGTTGAAGGAGGCGGCCAGGGAGCCCTTTCCCACCACCGCCAGCGCCATGCGCAGCAGCCGCAGCTCTGGGGGGGCATGGGGGGGTTGGGGGGGGGACCCACACCCCCCTCAAGGACCCCAAAACCCCCCGAGGGACCCCCACCCCCCTCAGGGACCCCCACTGCAAGGTCCCACCTCCTCCTCCTCTCCCAAACCTTCATCCCGCCACCTCCATCCCCCCCATTGTCCCCCACCCCATTGTCCTCCACCTCTCCCCCCCATTGTCCCCCATCCTATTGTCCTCCACCCCATTGTCCCCACCCCATTGTCCTTCATCCCTCCAACCTATTGTCCTCCCCTCTTTGTCCTTTACCCTTCCCCACCTTGTTTTCCACCTCTCCCCCACCCATCCCCTTGTCCCCCACCCCATTATCCCCACCCCATTATCTCCATCCCTCCATCCCCTTGTCCCCCACCCCACTGTCCCCATCCCCTTGTCCTTCATCCCCTTGCCCTCCACCCCATTATCCCCATCCCCTTGTCCCCCACCCCATTGTCTCCATCCCTCCATCCCCTTGTCCCCCACCCCCTTGTCCCCCACTCCATTGTCCTCGACCCTTCCACCCCACTGTCCCCACCCCCTTGTCCCCCACCCCATTATCCCCACCCCATTGTCTCCATCCCTCCATCCCTTTGTCCCTGACCCCATTATCCCCACCCCATTGTCCCCATCCCCTTGCCCCCCACCCCATTGTCTCCATCCCTCCATCCCCTTGTCCTTCATCCCCTTGTCCCCCACCCCGTTGTCCCCATCCCCTTGTCCCCCACCCCACTGTCCCCCCCCCCCCCTCCCCCCATCCCCACCCACCGGCGGGCACCACGATGTTGGCCAGGATGCAGACGCCGGCGAGCGCCAGGGAGCCGCCCTGGGCCACGCGCCGGCCCAGGCAGCTGATGGCCAGCACGGAGCCCAGCTTGGCCGGGATGTCCACGGCCCCGAACACCACCTGGCTCAGGTAGATGTCCACCCCGAAGCCCTGCAGGTCCATGGCCAGACCATAATAGGCGAAGCTGGTGGAGAACCTGCCCCAAAAACATGGGCTCTTAGCACAAAACCCACCCAGCGCGGCCAGGAACGGGGGGTGGTGACCCCAAAAGGTGGGTGTTCGACCCCAAAAGGTGGATGTTTGACCCCAAAAGGTGGTGGTTGGACCCCAAAAGGTGCTTGGTTGACCCCAAAAAGTGGTGTTTAGACCCCAGAAGGTGCTTGGTTGACCCCAAAAGATGGGTTTGGACCCCAAAAGTTGGTGGTTGGATCCCAAAAGGTGGGGTTTTGACATCAAAAAGTGGTATTTGGACCCCAAAAGGTGCTTGGTTGACCCCAAAAAGTGGTGGTTGGACCCCAAAAGGTGGTTTTAGACCCCAAAAGGTGCTTGGTTGACCCCCAAAAGTGGTTGGTTCACCCCAAAAAGTGGTGGTGGGACCACAAAAGTTGGTTGGTTAACCCCAAAAGGTGGTTGGTTGACCCCAAAAAGTGGTGTTTGGACCCCAAAAGGTGGTTTTAGACCCCAAAAGGTGCTTGTTTGACCCCAGAAAGTGGTGGTTGCACCCCAAAAAGTGGTTGGTTGACCCCAAAAGGTGGATGTTTGACCTAAAAAGGTGGTTGGTTGACCCCAAAAAGGGGTTGGTTAACCCCAAAAAGTGGTGGTGGGACCCCAAAAGGTGGTTTTAGACTCCAAAAGGTAGATGTTTGACCCCAAAAGGTGGTTGGTTGACCCCAAAAAGTGGTATTTAGACCCCAAAAGGTGGTTGGTTGACCCCAAAAAGTGGTATTTAGACCCCAAAAGGTGGTTGGTTCACCCCAAAAAGTGGTGCTTAGACCCCAAAAGGTGGTTGGCTCACCCCAAAACATGGTGATTGGACCCCAAAAGGTGGTTTTAGACCCCAAAAGGTGGATGTTTGACCCAAAAAGGTGCTTGGTTGACCCCAAAAGATGGGTTTGGACCCCAAAAAGTGGTTGTTTGACCCCAAAAGGTGCTTGGTTGACCCCAGAAGGGGGTGTTTTGACCCCAGAAGGTGGGTTTGGATCCTAAAGGGGGTGTTTTGCCCCCAAAAGGTGGTTGGTTGACCCCAAAAGGGGGTGTTTTGCCCCCAGAAGGTGGGTGTGACCCCCAAAGGGGGTGTTGTGACCCCTAAAGGGGGTGTGTTGCCCCCCAAAGGGGGTGTTTTGCCCCCAGAGGGCGGGTGTCCCCCCAGCAGCCCCACTTGCCAGACGAAGGAGACCCCGCAGGAGACCATCCTCATCCCGGGGGTCCGGACCAGGGCGGCCACGGCCCCTCCCGGCAGCGGCGGGTCCTGCTGCGTCATCGCCCGGAGCACCTGCGGGGACAGGGAGGTCTGGGGGGATCTGGTGGGATCCAGGGGGGTCCGGGAGGGATTTGGGGGGGATCCAAGGAGGTCTGGGGGGGTCCTGGAGGGATCTGGGGGGGACTTGGGGGGATCTAAAGGGGTCCTTGAGGGATCTGGGGGGTCTTGTGGGGATCTGGGGGGTTCTGGAAGGGTCCTGGAGGGATCCAGGGAGGTCAGGGGGGTCTTGGAAGGATCCAGGGAGATCTGGGGGCATCCTGGATGGATCCAGGCAGGTCTGGGGGGATCTCAAAGGGATCTTGGGGGGGTTCTTAGAGGGATTGGGGGGAGGTTTGGAGGGATCTCAGAGGGATCCAGGGAGGTTGAGGGAGATCACAGAGGGATCTGGGGGGATCTCAGAGGGGTCTGGGGAGTCTTGGAGGGATCTCAGAGGAATCCAGGGAGGTCGAGGGGGATCTCAGAGGGATCTGGGGGGTCTTGGGGGAGATCTGGGGGTCTTAGAGGGATCCAGAAGGGTCTTGGAGGGATCTCAGAGGGATCCAGGAAGGTCTGGGGGGTTCTTGGGGGGATCTAGGGGGGTCTTGGAGGGATCTCAGAGGGATCTGGGGGGAGTTTTGAGGGGTCTTGGAGGGATCTCAGAGGGATCTGGGGGGAGTCTTGAGGGGTCTTGGAGGGATCTCAGAGGGATCCAGGGAGCTTGAGGGGTGTCCAGGGGGGTTGGGGGTGTCTGGGGGTCCTTGTCCCCCTCCCCACCTCCTCGTCCAGCTTGTCCCCCTCCTCCCTGCGGCCGTTGACTCGGGCGACCCTGCGGAGCCCCCTGAGCGCCAGGTCGGGTCTCCCCGAGATCAGCTGCCAGCGGGCTGACTCCAGGAACAGCCTGGGGACGGACAGACGGACACCCCGGGGGCTGCAGGGCACCAGGACGGACAGACAGACACCCCACAGAGGTTACAGGGCACAGGGACGGACAGACGGACACCCCACAGAGGTTACAGGGCACCGGGGCGGACAGACAGACACCCCACAGAGGTTACAGGGCACTGGGACGGACAGACAGACACCCCAGGGGCTGCAGGGCACAGGGACGGACAAACAGACACCCACAGAGGTTACAGGGCACCAGGACGGACAGACAGACACCCCAGGGGATACAGGGCACCAGAACGGACAGACAGACACCCCAGGGGCTGCAGGGCACTGGGACGGACAGACAGACACCCCACAGAGGTTACAGGGCACCGGGATGGACAGACGGACACCCCGGGGGCTGCAGGGCACCGGGACGGACAGATGGACACCCCACAGAGGTTACAGGGCACTGGGACAGACAGACAGACACCCCACAGAGGTTACAGGGCACCGGGACGGACAGACGGACACCCCACAGAGGTTACAGGGCACCAGGACGGACAGACAGACACCCCACAGAGGTTACAGGGCACAGGGACGGACAGACAGACACCCCACAGAGGTTACAGAGCACTGGGACGGACAGACAGACACCCCACAGAGGTTACAGAGCACTGGGACGGACAGACAGACACCCTGGGGGGTTACAGATCCTAACCCCCCCCGAGACCCCACCCCCCCACCCTAAAGACCCCCAAGACCCCACCCACCATCCCCTGTTGCCCCTCAGACCCCATATAGCCCCCTAAAGACTCCCCCCCACCCCCTGTTGCCCCTCAGCCTCCGTGGAGCACCCTAAAGACCCCCAAACCCCCACCCACCACCCCCTGTTGCCCCTCAGCCCCCACAGAGCCCCCTAAAGACCCCCAAGACCCCACCCACCACCCCCTGTTGCCCCTCAGCCCCCATAGAGCCCCCTAAAGACCCCCCCCTCACCCCCTGTTGCCCCTCAGCCTCCGTGGAACCCCCTAAAGACCCCCCCCTCACCCCCTGTTGCCTCTCAGCCCCCACAGAGCCCCCTAAAGACCCCACCCACCACCCCCTGTTGCCCCTCAGCCCCCATAGAGCCCCCTAAAGACCCCCAAGACCCCACCCACCACCCCCTGTTGCCCCTCAGCCCCCATAGAGCCCCCTAAAGACCCCCCCCTCACCCCCTGTTCCCCTCAGCCCCCACAGAGCCCCCTAAAGACCCCCACCCACCACCCCCCATTGCCCCCATCCTCATCCTCACCCCCATTGAGCACCGTAAAGACCCCTCACCCACCACCCCTGTTGCCCCCCACCCTAAAGCCCCCCGAGACCCCACCCACCACCCTGTTGCCCCTCATCCCCCATAGAGCCCCCTAAAGACCCCCAAGACCCCACCCACCACCCCCCATTGCCCCTCAGCCCCCACAGAGCCCCCTAAAGACCCCCACCCACCACCCCCCATTGCCCCCATCCTCATCCTCACCCCCATTGAGCACCCTAAAGACCCCCCCCCTCACCCCCTGTTGCCCCTCAGCCCCCACAGAGCCCCCTAAAGCCCCCCCCCCCACCCCCTGTTGCCCCCCCAGGCCCCCCCGTACCAGGAGTAGAGGAAGAAGAGGAAGAAGGGGAGGGAGACGGCGAGCTGCAGCCAGCGCCAGTGCGGGAGGCCGAAGGCCACCCCGGCCAGCACGAACTGGCCCAGGGTGTAGCAGTAGCCGTTGACGGTGCCGACCAGCGCCCGCGCCTCCGTGGGGATCCACTCCATGCCTGGGGGCACCACCGGCCCCCCGGGTTGGGGAGGTGAGGGGCGGGGGGGGAGGGATGGAGGGATGGGGGGGGGGAGGGGTTGTGCCGTGGGATGGGACCAAAAGGGGGTGTCTGGGGGGCTCTCAGGGGTCGAGGGTGGTAGGGTGGGTGTTGGGGTCCCCCCAAGGGTCAGGGGCCATCCCGAGGGTCAGGGGCAGGTGTTGGGGTCCCCCCAGGGGTCAAGGTCCCTCCCAAGGGTCAGGGGTGGGTGTTGGGATCCCCCCAAGGGTCAAGGGTGGGTGTTGGGTCCTCCCAAGGGTCGAGGTCCCTCCCAAGGGTCAAGGGTGGGTGTTGGGGTCCCCCCAAGGGTCAGGGGCCATCCTGAGGGTCAGGGGCGGGTGTTGGGGCCCCCCCAAGGGTCAAGGTCCCTCCCAAGGGTCAAGGATGTGTATTGGGGTCCCCCCAAGGGTGAAGGTCCCTCCCAAGGGTCAAGGGTGGGTGTTGGGGTCCCCCCAAGGGTCAGGGTCCCTCCCGAGGGTCAGGGGTGGGTGTTGGGGACCCCCAAGGGCCGGTGGCGGTAGAGGTGGCACCGGGGTCCCTCCCGAGGGTCAGCGGTGGCAGGGGGGGTTCCTGGGCACCCAGGTTCTTCCCCTGGGGGTGGGGTGGGGGGTGTCCCCCTGAGAGGGGGGTTGTCCCCCTGAGGGGGGGGTTGTCCCCCCACACTCACAGAGGGAGGCGGAGTTGAGGGAGACGCCGGCCATGGCCAGGCCGGCCAGGAAGCGGCCCAGGCAGTAGAGGAAGAAGGTGGGAGCGGCCGCCGTGCCGGCCCCCGTCACCCCCAGCTGCAGGTAGCACCAGCTCAGCAGCGCCCGGCGCCCGAACCTGCCGGGACATGGGGAGCACTGGGAGCACTGGGAGTACTGGGGTGACGTGGGGACAGCGGGGGGACCCCCCCTGGACGAGCCCGTCTTGGGGACACCAAGGGGATGGGAGGGTGGGGGGTGGAGAGGGGGGAGGTGAGGATGTGCCTGGACATCCCCCTGCCTTCCTCCCCTCCCAGTTCAGCCCAGTACAGCCCCGGGGTGGCTACGCACTTGTCGGAGAGGATCCCGAAGAGCCCGGAGCCCAGGAGGATCCCGGCCATGTAGATGGACTGAGCCACCTGCCTCAGCGTCTTGGACTCGCACACCAGGTCCCACTGGCACCGCGAGAGGACGAGGGGTGAGGGGGGGGGTCTGCACACCCACCCCTGGGTCCCCTCCACCACCCAAGGCAGGTTTGGGGGGTCAGCACCCTCACCCCTGGGTCCCCTCCACCACCCAAGGCAGGTTTGGGGGGTCAGCATCCACACCCTTGGGTCCCCCCCACCACCCAGGGGGGGTTTGGGGGGTCAACACCGCACCCCTGGGCCCCCTCCACCATCCAGGGTGGGTTTGGGGGGCTCAACACCCACACCCCTGGGTCCCCTCCACCATCCAGGGTGGGTTTGGGGGGTCAGCACCCCCACCCCTGGGTCCCCTCCACCACCCAGGGGGGTCAATACCCACACCCCTGGGTCCCCTCCACCACCCAGGGGGGGGTTTGGGGGGTCAGTATCCACACCCCTGGGTCCCCCCCACCACCCAAGGGGGGTTTCAGGGGTCAGCACCCCCACCCCTGGGTCCCCTCCACCACCCAAGGCAGGTTTGGGGGGTCAACAACCCACCCCTGGGTCCCCTCCACCACCTGGGAGGGTCAACACCCCCACCCCTGGGTCCCCTCCACCACCCAAGGGAGGTTTGGGGTGTCAACACCCCCACCCCTGGGTCCCCTCCACCACCCAGGGGGGGTTTGGGGGGTCAGCACCCGCACCCCTGAGTCCCCTCCACCACCCAGGGGGGTTTGGGGGGGGCGGTGGGACACCCCTCACCTCGGTGATGATGGTGTGAGTGAAGATGCCGTCGCGATAGGTCCATCCGTCGCGGCAGGGCTCGGTGGCCGCCCCGTTGGCCACCCCACTGGCCATCTCATTGGCCATCTCATTGGCCATCCCATTGGCCATCCCATTAGCCACCCCATTAGCCATCTCCTTGGCCATCCCATTGGCTGCTCCATTGGCCACCCCGTTGACCATCCCCTTGGCCATCCCGTTGAGTGTCCAGTTGGCCACCCCATTGGCTGCTCCATTGGCCACCCCATTGGCCACCCCATTGACCATCCCATTGGCCACCCCGTTGACCATCCCATTGGCCACCTCGTTGGCCACCACATTGACCATCCCATTGGCCACCCCGTTGACCTTCCCATTGGCCACCTCGTTGGCCACCCCGTTGACCATCCCGTTGGCCACCCCATTGACCATCCCATTGAGTGTCCAGTTGGCCACCCCATTGGCCACCCCGTTGGCCACCCCATTGAGTGTCCCGTTGGCCATCCCATTGAGTGTCCAGTTGGCCACCCCATTGAGGGTCCCATTGGCCCCCAGGAGGTGCCACTGCAGCTCCACGTAGCGCCGGCAGCGCTGGGGCCGCTGGTGACCGTCGAAGGGGATGGCGACCAGGAGCGGGACGGCGGCGCCGGCGTTGGCGCCGGGGCGCGCGCGGCAGTGGTGGTCGGGGACGCCGGCGGTGAAGTTCTGGAGCAGGTTGTGGCTGGCCAGCATCAGCAGCGGCAGCGCCAACGCGCCCACGTAGGTCACCTGGAACCGGCCCATCCCCCCCAGGCGGCCCAGCAGCTCCACGAAGCTCATGGCGCGACCGGGGGCGGGGCCAGGGCAGGGGGGAGGAGCCTGATTGGCTGGAGGAGAAGAGGGTGGGGGTGTCAGGGGGGGTGGGTGAGGAATGGCTGAGGGGGGGGGGGGGTAAGGGGGGGGGGGGCAAAGGGGGAGTCAGGGTGACCCAAGGTGGGGGTCAGGGGTCACGCAAGGGGGTGTCAAGTGGGGGGTCAGGGGTGACCCAAGGTGGGGGTCAGGGGGTCACACAAGGGGGGCAAAGGGGGGTCAGGGGTGACCCAAGGTGAGGGTCAGGGGGTCACACAAGGGGGGGTCAAGTGGGGGGTCAGGGGGTGACCCAAGGAGGGGGTCAGGGGGTCACCCAAGGGGGGGGTCAAGGGGAGGGGGTCAGGGGGTGGGTGAGGAATGGCCAAAGGGGGTCAAGGGGGGGGGTCTGGGGTGACCCAAGGGGGGGGTCAAGTGGGGGGTCAGGGGGTGACCCAAGGGGGGTTCAGGGGTCACCCAAGGGGGGAGTCAAGGGGGGGGGCAGTCAGGGGGGTGGGTGAGGAATGGCCAAGGGGGAGGGGCAAGGGAGGGGGCGGGGGGGGCCTGGGGGTCACGCAAGGGGGGGTCAAGGGAGGGGGGTCAGGGGGTGGGTGAGGAATGGCTGAGGGGGGGTCAGGGGGGGGGTCAGGGGTGACCCAAGGGGGGGTCAAGGTGGGGGTCAAGGGTGACCCAAGTGGGGGGGCCAGGGGGTGACCCAAGGGGGGGTCAAGGAGGGGGGGTCAGGGGGTCACCCAACAGAGGGTCAAGGGGGGGGGGTCAGGGGGTGACCCAAGGGGGGGGGGTCACCCAAGGGGTGGGCCAAGGAGGGGGGTCAAGGGTGGGGTCGGGAGGGGGGGTCAGAGAGGGGGGGTTAAGGTGGGGTCCAGGGGGTCACCCAAGGGGTGGGTCAAGGGGGGGGGTCAGAGGAGGGGTCAAGGGGGGGCGGGGGGGGGTCAAGGGGGGGGGTCAGGGGTGTCCCAAGGGGGGGGTGAAGGGGACCCATCAATAGGGTGACAGATCAATAGGTCAGTTGATCTCTCAGCGTCACGATCGATCGATCAGCATCAATACCGATCGATCATCAGCACCCGTGTCGATCAATCCATCGATCAGCAGCACTATTGATCCATCAATCAGTGCTATTGATCTGTCAGCAGCACTATTGATCCATCAGCAGCACTATTGATCTGTCAGTATCACTATTGATCCATCGATCAGCAGCACTATTGATCTATCAGCTGCACTATTGATCCATCAGCAGCACTATTGATCTCTCAGTATCATTATTGATCTATCAGCATCACTATTAATCTATCAGCAGCACTATTGATCTGTCAGCAGCACTATTGATCTGTCAGTATCACTATCGGTCTATCAGCATCACTATTGATCCGTCTATCAGCGCTGCTATCGGTCTCTTGGTCTCTATTGATCTCTTGGGGCGTCACTGGATCCCCCAATCGATCCCATCGCTCAGTCTCCCTGTCAGCCCATCGATCTCTGATCTATTGATCGCTGATAATCTCTCCTATCTCCCCTGCCCCTCACAGTCTCCCTCCCCCCTCTCCCTCCCTCCCCCCGTGTTATTGATCCACTGATCCATCCATCGATTGATCCTCCCCCCCTCTGTCCACCAGCCTCTCAATGGGTCCATCTCCCCCAGCGATCCCGATGGATCAATCGATCGATCGATCGATCCCTACCTGCTCTTCGGCTCCTCTTCCTCTCTCCGGCCACCCGCCGTCTGTCCGTCCGTCCTCCGTCCGTCCCTCCCTCTGCCCACCCCTCTGCCTCCAGCCGCCCCTCACCCCCCCAGCCGATCAGTGGATCGATGGATCAGCCAGCTGGTGGATCCCCCTGCCTGTCCCTCTGCCCACCAATCGATTGATCAATTGATCTGCGTATTGATCGATCCAGGGGACTTCCCATCGATCAATCCATCGATCAATCCATCGATCCATCGATCAATCCATCGATCAATCCATCCATCTCCCCCCTATTGATCAGCCTCCCTGTGATCGAGCTGCTGAGCTGTTTCCCTCTTGATCAGTTATTGATCCCTGGAGCTCTCCTATCAGTAATGTCTTGCTCATCAATCAGGCCCATCTTTATTGATCTATTGGCCTGAATGTTAAACCTTCTATCGATCGATCTGTTGGCCTGTCTATTGATCAACCTATTGGCCCATGAGCTATCGATCTGTCGGCCTCTCTATTGATCCATCTGTCAGTCTCTCTATTGATTGATCTGTTGGTCTCTCTATCAATCGATCTCTTGCCCTTCAATCTCTCTATTGATTGATCTGTTACCCTCTTTATTGATCACCTCATTGGCCCATGATCTATTGATCTGTCAGCCTCTCTATTGATCCATCTGTTGGTCTCTCTATTGCTCTGTTGCCCTCTCTATTGATCACCCCATTGGCCGATGATCTATTGATCTGTCAGCCTCTCTATTGCTCTGTTGCCCTCTCTATTGATCACCCCATTGGCCCATGATCTATTGATCTGTCAGCCTCTCTGTTGATCCATCTGTTGCCCTCTCTATTGATCACCCCATCGGCCCATGATCTGTTGATCTATTGGCCTCTCTATTGATCCATCTGTTGCCCCCTCTATTGATCCATTGTCCTCTATTGATCACCCCATTGACCCATGATCTATTGATCTGTCAGCCTCTCTATTGCTCTGTTGCCCTCTCTATTGATCACCCCATTGATGATCTATCACTCAGCCTATCGATCTTGGGCCGGTCTATCAGCCCCAGTCGATCCCCCTATTGATCCCGTGCCGGAGCCGCTCAGCCTTTTACCGCTCGATCCACCGCTCGACCCCTCACTTTGACCTCTGATCGATCCCCCCTCCTCCCTATTGATCACCCCCCCCCATTCATCCCCCTCCTGACCCCCCCTTGGCCTCTCCCCCCCTCCCCAACACCCCAACCTCCCCACGGATCCCACTCACCCATCCGTCGCTCCGGCGCCGACTCCGGCTCCGCCGGCGGGTGCCTCCCCACCCCCTCCCTGCCCCCACCCCCTTCCTGCCC